>NC_069123.1:31896677-31974177 GCF_026914265.1 Mya arenaria | reverse complement strand
TTTACTTTGATAGCTTCCTGAAGGTGTTGGAGCTGTTTCAAGTCAAGATCGGAAAAGGACAAAGCTTAAAATAAAGTTAGTTGCATATATTTAAACAGCAAATAATTCCGCCCACCCTTCTAATTTCCCATCTGGTTGGTGGTATGTTTTGTCTTTGGGCGTTAGGTTGGTATGTTTCTACACATACATATCCCAACATATTCAATTGGTTTATGTACCAAAATAGTAACAGTATTTTCATAAGCTTTAGTACAATGTTACATATTTTCATGCTGGAAATAAAGTGCTTATGAATTGTATAGAGCTAACACAGCAATACAATATCTAAATTAGTTACAAAAGGTAAACATGGTTTTTGGGACGACATTGACAATACTGCAGTGTGCAGTTTTTTTTAAATTTTCGTTAAATATTATGGTTAACAATATCATATTTACGTTTTCGCGTAGCTGGAAGTCTCGATCTATGTTTTGGCACCCCTGCAGTTTTCAGTAATATTTCAAACTTTTTTTTGTTTATTTCTGTAACTTGTGCTTCTATAGTGCACAGTTTGTCGTCTACGGTTCTTTTCCATTGCTGAAATAAATAAACCCATCGGGAAGTTTATCCTCACCATTGTTAATATGATAATTTAGTGACACTTTATGCAATATAAGGATGGATATTTTCTACACATACATGTTTTTTACATCTCTGTTATTGGTATTTACTATTTAAATTTCAGTAGAACGTTTTCAGACAGAGAACTACCAGTATTCATTAACTATTTTGTAAATATACATTGAATTTCTGCATCAAAATGTATTTAAAATTACTATATTGTTATGATTTTATTTCCAAGATGTTCTTAAAAAACCTTACCTTTATTGGAGTATTCGAATACGCCATTTTTGTCTTTAGTATTCCTAACATTCAAACACAATTATTGATGTGATTGATTCCAAACGGAACGTTGATTAAGAAGTATATGATATTAATAACAATTTTGTGCTGTGTTTTTATCAAAAATGTTATCAGTTAACTTATTACGATATTCTTTGTCATTTATACCCAAATCTCATCAGCATCCAGGTGAATTGTAAACTTTATATGTCATTTGAATGTGAAACTTGAATCTGCTTGGTAAGACGTATTCATTGAGACCGATTCATGTTTATGCACCGAATACACGATAGAGGTTGTATTGTAATATTTATTTTTAATATAATTCCATGAAATAATGCACTGATTGAAACTGCCTAGAACTTTCTTACACTATCGATTAAGTGCATTTTTTAATATCAACAAAAATCAGCAGTTAAGTTATTTCTTAAGAAAATAAGTATGTTCCCATAAATGATACGTAGAATCTTATCAAAATCATACCCAATAAACATTAGTGTGAAAAAAGCAGAACTCAACACATGGCAGTAGCATATGAATTGGGATCAGTAAAAGAAACATATGGCATAAGATGGATTTTTCAATATGGTGTGATATATTGCCACTGTAGGATCACAGGGGCAGGGTGCGTTGTTTTGCCACCCCCATGACAACGCCCCCCCCCCAATTTTTTAGTTTTTTATAAAAAAATAATAAAATAAACAAAAATAAATAAATATATATATATATATATATATATATATATATATATATATATATATATATATATATATATATATATATATATATATATTATATGTGTATACAAATATATACCAAGGCTTGTTAATGGGGGAACTGTTACAAGTAATAACTAACAAGAATTATGTTTTTTATACTATTGTTCTATAATCTTTGTAAAGGGTGACGACTTGCATCTGTATTTCCATTTATTTGCTACAATGCTGGGCTTTCCTTGGAGAGTTGCTATCAATCTTGAAGTAAATGTTCATATGTTCCGAAAATAAATGCCATTTCAAACCCGAAATGCAAAAGACATGCTACTCAACAATCCAACTGCGCGCTAATTTCACCCAATACTGATGTGAAAAACTACAGAAACAAGCTCAGTGGCCAAAACATTAAACATAAACCTCGTTTAATGGCACAGGGTAAACGCCAAAGACATTTAATACAAAAACAACATTTGGAAGATTAAATGCATTAGCCCGCTATGGCATAATCAATTCATTACGTGTGCCTAAAAAGCACCATAAACCTATCAAGATACATGCAAAATGGTTTCCAAATGTTGTGGGCGTGGCAACGCACCCTGCTACTGTGTGTTGGATGTATGCGTTGTATAGGCACAAATTATTTAAGCGATATTTTAAAGTTTATTTTTAAGACCTACCAAGCCGTTTGCTGTTGCTTCTTAAAAAAGCAACGTTTAAACTTGAACAAAAGCGTCAATCTTTGTAGCTCGGTAAAGTTGAAAATCAGTCCGAAATCGATATATTTTATTTGATTGTCTATATCGACTAAATGTTCAGTATTTATTTATAGAACGGACACTTATCAGACTAAATCTTATCACAAAAAAGGAATATTACCATACATGTTTTGATATATCAACAGCCTTCAAACTTAACAAGAAAGCTGACACGAATTGATTTTTTGTATTTGTTTGTATTTCCCATATAAAAACCTCTCTCCTAAAAAGGATACAGTTAATCAATAGTTTGACTCTTTCTTTTCGTCTGACCATGGCACAAAAATACCCAGAACACAATTCATTAGCCTCTCCAGTGGTCATATATATTTTATCATTTTTATTTACGGAACTAATGTGGAAGGATGTAACAAAACAAGATCACTTAAGGCCAATATTTATGAATTGTGGCCTTACATGTACATCTGGAAGAACCAAGGTTTAAAGGATTTCAACTGTGTACTTAATACAAAAATCAGTTGTTTATTACTAGTAGTAGATCAGTATTCATTAGTAGTGCAAAACAAAATAAAAAAAATAAATATCCTACAAATAAAACTGACAAAATGTAGCACTTCCAAGTTCAACTGAAAAGTGTATGTATAATTGCTTTGGGTGCTAATAAGTCTGTCTTAAAACATTTCACAAGCTTGAAGCTGCAACAGAACTTCCCACTGAAATACCATTCAATTTATATAAAATGTTTTTAGTATGTTCTCTTTGTTTATGATAATGAAATACTCAACACGCGAGCTGTGTTTGTGTGTATACTTAAAATGAAACTTAATAACAAGTTCAACATGGAACAAAATGCAGAAACAGCCCTAATATGGATATGGAACCGACTGGACCGTGTACTGCCCGCACACGCACATACGTAATACTCACACACACAAGCACACGCATACATGCATATTACACGCACGCACGCACAAACACGAGCATGCGCGCAAACATACACATACAGTACTCAGGGCTAGGATTATCTTAATTTACTTCTATATTCCTTTATAATAGACATTCATTTTTAGGAGCTGCGGACCTTTGTTACTGATGTACAACAAATTTGTAAATCTATAAAGAAATGTGATACGAATTGAAAGGCAATTCACAAAAAAAACTATGCCGTATGTGTTTGGCTCATGCCAAGGGCAACAACTCCAGTATGATGCTCAAAGTTATAGAAATGCAAGGTACATCCTCATTTTCAGTAACCTTAAAGCTGCACTCTCACCGATTTACCGTTTTGACGGCTTCTTTATTTTTTGTCTTGGAAAGAGCAAATGTTTGCGTAAATATCTGCAAACCAGTGATAAAAAGGTTGGTTACAAAAGATCAAATCGCAGATTTTCATATTTCCCTAGGAAATTCATGTTTATAAATCGCTTAAACCGTTACTTACGGTTTAAGAAAAATGCTTAAAACATCAGTTTTTGAACTTGAAAATAAAAATCTGCGATCTAATTTTGTCAGCATTCTTAAATAACTGGTTTCCACGAAATTTCGCAAAAAAAACGGCTCGTTCCAAGACAAAAAAAAAGTTGTCAAAACGTTCAATCTGTGAGAGTGCAGTTTTAAGGTCTAAAAGGTCGAATTATGTCATTTTGATATGTCCTTTTGAAAAATATCAGAACTATTTTAATGTCATTATTGACGGCAGTTTAACTGATGGCTTTTTACAAACAAATCATGTTGAATAAATAAGTTAAGTAGAACACACCATTTTATATTGCCTTTGCCACATTTAGACTTTCTAAGACGATCCTTTGAGCATTTTTGAGTAAAATATGTAAATCTTAAGATGTCAAACGGTCATATCATGCGCATGTTGCAATCCCGAATTATAACATGTTAATTGGCCAGTGAATTGATTTCGAAGGTTCAAAGACCTGCTCGGGATTTAATCGAAATCCCATCTTAAGTCTTTAAGATGTGCTTACACGTACAAGTTTTTATATAAACAAACGCTGATGCGAGTAGAATAAACAAAATTTTAAATTCCAGCTTAAATGACACCTAAATTCAACATCCTCATTATCAACAATTGCTTAAACACACACTATGGTTTGCTGCGAAGTAAAAGGATATACATAATTTCTTCATCAGTTTATGGATAACTATTGCATACCACTAAGAATTCTTAGAAGCTTTTTCTGTGAATAAACTTATCATAGTTTTCACTCTAGATTCAGAGTCGCTAGAAATCTTACTGGCACCGAGTATGGAAGTCAACTTTGTTGACTCATTGTAATCTTTATCGTCACGACTTTTTCCAGAGCGGAAGTCTAAATGTGGTCTACTAGTATTAGCATACGCATCGTTAGCTGAGTCATTTGAGTTATATTTCACGTCCATAACATTGTGCTTTTCCAGTATTGCAGATGTATCTTTGTATGACATGGCACTTGGACCATTCAGACTTATGTCATTACTCTGTGAACATTTGTCGTCGAGTTCATGATGCAAACCTTCAATTGATGTCTGTGTTGTATTTTCTCTACAATGTGCACCTTTAGCTTGACCGTTAGAAATAATCTTTTCAGATTGATCTTTTTCTTGAACTTGTTCATGTTGAACCTGTTTAAAAGGACGGGTAACGGAAGTTTCATGCGTTGGACCAGTCTTTTCATCATTAACTTCTTTGATGTCAAAAAGGACTACTCTACTTTTACGTGAAGCAGTTTGTTTTACATCAGTTTCTTCAGCATCCTTTAGCATCTTGTTTGGATTATAGTCGTTTCTCAGGAAAGTATTAAATTCTTGTATTTTCTTTTTTCTGTCTGTAGACCTTCTTTCTTTAGGCCTCATGGTAACCTCCTCCTCTCCATGATAACTATAGTAAGATGACTCTAAACTCTCACTGTCACTAAACTCTGATCTTTCAGATGTCGCACTAGCATCAGTTTCAGTTTGGAAGTAGTAGCTTTCTCGTAGTCTTTTGCCCTTGTTACGCCTGCGATATGTACAAAAGCAACATTGGAGTACCGTATGACATTCTACGTCAGTTAGACATGACGCTATATGAGAATATTGCTTTTTCAGACACTCAATTAAGACTTTAATATCATTCCGTTGATCTGACGAACCCTTTATGTGTTCAATAATACATTCCCAAAAATGTGGACGTAAGTTCTGTGGGCTTTCAGCTTGTACTATCTCCTCATACAGTTCATCCTGTATCATTTCTTTGCTGAGAAGTGCATCTGCAATATCTCGTATATCTACTGTAGCTTTCATGATACAGATCCTGGTGGCTTTCGTTTTTGAAATTTGTTCAAGAGATTCATTTACCTTTTGTACAATGTGAGCATTTACATGTTGTTCTTCTTAAACCTTAAGAAACTGTAGAATAACATGAGGTGCTTTGTTCTTTATTTTGACCATCAATAACCTACACATATCCCTTGGCGTCGATCGACATCGAATACTGTAGTACTCTTCATCAACTAATCTGTCTAGGACCTCTCCTCCCTCTAGTGACAAATCATCCACAAACGCGCACAGGTTAACTTTGATAGCTTCCTGAAGGTGTTGCAACTGTATCAGGTCAAGATCGGGAAAGTCCAAAGCTGAAGATGAAATTATTTAGACTTAGTAGACGTTTGCTTTTGTTAATTCTTATTTCTCAAAATGATGTTTTATGGTGTTAATGTTGTTGTATATTTACATACATTTACTGTTTATGCAAAAAAGAAACATTCTCTTAGTCTTAATTATATATATCAAAACAGGCAAATGAAACTATATCATAAATTGTAAACTGAATGCACAGGAATAAGCCATGATAAGCATCATCTATGTAATAACAAGTTTTATACATACTTCACTATCATATCGGTCGATAAAAGTATTATCAAACAATTTTATTTCTTACGTTTTCGGGTATTTGAACGCCTCGTTCTTGGTTTTGGCGCTTTAACGGTTTTCAGTAAGCCAAAACAAATTAACAAATATGCAACTACTTCAGGTCGCCATTCAAACATTTCGTCAGCAAAATGTACGTGAAAATCACTAATATAATGTAACAATTTGATTTGTTCAATTTTTTAAGTTAAGGGTCTCAAGTATTGAGTTTAAATAAAGCATTTGATAAACCTCTTCACGTTTCCAAATGTATTTTATTAGGGATGTAAAATTATTATTAAAGCAGTAATTGTGTCATGTAAACTTTGAAGTGTTTAAGTACCTAATTACCGAAACAAGTAGATTGGACCATATAAACAATAAGGGTTTAAAATACTCCATCTGATCATGAAATTGTACATGTAGATTACTTCACAAACACTGCATTTATCACTTCCGCATAACTAATACAGCTGCAATCTGTACAATGGTGGTCACGCTTGGTGTCTCGTACAGTCATGTTAATGTACTATATGGAAGACATAACGAAGTATTATCTCGTGTATGTAGTACTTGGTTATGCACTATTCAATTGTAACCACGGCCTCCCCAGGTCCGGGGAATAGCGGGGACTTTGACTTTCGGTCCAGCCAAGCCCTGGTAAGACCCCCGCCCTGCGAGGACGATTTGCTGGTAAAATCCCCGCCAAATGCCCCCGTACCCCAGGGACCCTAGGTAAGGCCCATTCCCCGCTGTTTTTGGCGCGAAGACAAAACCACCGCTTTGACCCGGCACTGCGGAGCCACCTGGAAAGTAAAAACACGGCCCATTCCCCCGGCTATCCCCGGTATACCCCCGGACATCGGGGTGGGGGTGGTGGGCGTGGTTACAATTAACTGGTGCATTAGTAGAGATTTTATTAGATAATGTATTGCTTCTCTAGTTTCTTGATAGTTATAAATGCTACTTGATTATTTTAATATTCGAATAGAACACAACTCCCACTGACAGTGTTTCAAAGAACATGCCCTATTTAAGGCGAAATACTTGTCTTAATTAGCCTTTTTATGCAGACCAATAGAAAACTATATAGTTCGAAGTATAAACCAAAACAAAACAAAACAAAACATTCTCACACTATAAACGTTATGAGTTGCACGATCGGTCGTGCTTTATCCCGGTCTTTTAGACACACACCCTATCGCCCAATCGTCGCCTTTCATATTGACCACAGATGCATTGCCAGTAGTAGAATCTAAAGGATCATGACTATTTCCTCGCAGTTTTCTATGGTCACCTCATTCTTTGTTCCATACTAGGATAGTTTATATTCTCCAAATTAAGCAATTACCTACATTGAAGATTCAATGAATTATTGAATGCTTTGGGTTTGAAAATTAATCCTTATTCTGGAATTTGATATTTTTACTCGAATTTCTACTTAGATTGCTGCAATACGTATGTGTTTTCCGTACCCACTGTTCCATGTTAGGGTTCCAATGGTATTTCCTGTAACGTCTTTTACGCCTCACTGCGATTGGCGACCGTTGACAAACCCTATGTTACAAATTCACAGACTTTCAGATTCTTTCACATCCACCATTAATTATGTAACTGCTTTGCTAATGTATATATAGAGAGAAAAGTTCTACGACTGTTTTATATGATAATATTTCCCCTCCAAAACAGGTCCTATGACTATTTCGTTTTAGCAAGTTGTTCATTCCAAAATAGGTCCAACGACTGTTTTGTACTATGATGTTGTTCATTCTAAATTTGGTCCAATGACTTTTCTGTTCTGTGGAGTTGTTCATTGCAAAATAGGTCTAATGTTTGTTTATCAGCATAAAATTGTTCTTTCTCATCAGAAGAATGACGTCTTAATATTTCGATACCCCTGCGGTTTTCTTCAGCATTAATATCAATTTGTTCCGGGAAGCGATTTCCTGAGACTGTTTCAGATGACCGTGAAGACTAATTTCTTGTACAGTTTCAATGTGATTCAACTTCCCAAGACAACTCTGGTCCAAGCAAAAGCACTCAACGTGACAAACTCTCTATGTCCCGTTCGACATAGTACTAGTACTATATCCCCATATATATCATCTGTATTAAAAAAAATCAAAGGGCTCATTTACAATATCTCTAAATAATGTCATAAAACGCTTTGTGTATGGTATAAGGTGTGTGCCATAATATCGGCGTTACAATGTTGCAATATTCGAAAAGTTTCAACACTTCAACACTTTCAAACTTTTAACACGTAAAAATTAAGGTTGTGCACAACTGTGGGAATGCATTTTTTCCTGACATAAATCTATACGAGACCAATCAGTGGAAATCATGGCCATATCTTATTTGAACTAGATTATATATCTACAAAGGGTTTGATTATGCATATGAAACACTTGCATTTTCCCGTTTTTCTAGAAATATCTTCCTACGACCGGTTAACCTGGTTAACAATACATTGTCATTGCAATTTTTACAACTTGCCAAAATTTTAACACCTAGCAATTGTTTGTTTATTTTGGAACAGGCGTTCGGGAAAAAGTGTGAAATTGTGACCTCGAGGGAACCATAAGGTTTTATGCATGATTTGTGTACTTGGGACCGACTATATTGCTCGACTCCTCGAAATATTTAGGTTTCGATGCAGCGTAGGTATATTTTATATGAAAATAGAAGGAAAAAGGTTCGGGACCAAGCTCCGACCTCGAGGGACCGCCAGTTCTCGAACGACCGCTTGTTCGAATGACCGCACTTTTACTGTATAAGCATTGACAAAATCCCCTTTCAGAGCATTTAGGAATTATTGAGCAATATGCGAACTCTGTGTTTGTGTGTCTTTGTTGGTGTAGATAAATGTGTATGTTACTTTTCCTCGTTGATAAAATCAAGTCGATAAAGAGTATCAATCAGTTCTCCATTCTCTAAAGACAATATGTCGAAAAACAAACATATGTTATCTTTATAGCTTGTTGAATGTTTTAAATCCTTTTGAAATCGAGGCGTATATGCGAACCCTCAACTAAAATAGCTAAAGTATCAGCAATTGAAATTGTCATCAGCAAATAAATTACTTCAAACGTGGACGAAGCATGAGGATTTTATGCTGAATTTTTTTCACGGCGGGGAATCCACGTGACCAAATGGTAGGTTTCAGTGCAAGATGGCGTCACCAAAACGCTCGACTCGAGCCGAAAATCAAGGCAATACATATAATTATAAAAGTTTCTTTATTTTTTAACATAGCCTATCATATCCCCACCTACCTAGTGTGTAATAGCATATCCATGTCTTCCTTGAAACTTTAACCGTTCTCGAGAACACTTCTGCAATGATTCCAAAATGTACGAAATCCGACTGGTAGGTTACAGTTCCATTTATCATGTTGGCTCGGATTTAGCAGAAAATGAGGTTGTAATTTGGGAAAATCGCAAAAACACTTAAGTTTTGTTTAAACATAACAGGCATATGCATTTGGCAACGAATATTTTAATGATTTTAAAAGATATGAGGACGAAAAGAAAATGATAGGTTGCAGCTCCGATTTTTGAAGAGATAGGTTGCAGTTCCATATTTAGGTTGCCGTTTGGACTGCAAATTATGTAATGTGATTGTATCACTGATATTGTATACAAGCATGGATGAATTGAAATGTGACAAACTGTTTTTTTATGAAATAAAGATATATATATATATATATATAGGATTATTGAATAATATCACGTTTAATATATAAATAAATGTTAAACATCCTGATATTATATACACGTCGTGTATATAATATCAGGATGTTTAACATTTTTATTTATTTACTGCCGATATATTATTATGTGAAGTATTATGGATACAACTTTTCTACCACCTCAGATAAGTACATCCAATAATTTAACCATGCTAGATATTCTTATCTTGCCCATGGGCAAAGATAAAATGCCCGTATGGAACTCCTTTTTAATGGTCACCACATTGTAATTACCTCCCTTGTTGAAGACTGTCGTCTGTAGCATCATAAAAACCTTGTCTTGTGGCAATATTTAGAATGCTAGTTAATTATTTCTCGCTGAGAATGTCACCATAAAACAGTTTTCACGCACCATTCAAGAAATAATGGTTCACTCTCCTATTTAAAGACCGATTTTACTATTGATTTAATCGGAATCACTGCGCGCATATCCATGACAACCACGAATTATCTCATATCCATACGCAATTATTTTCACTATGCACAAAAGAGTTCCAGCAAAAAACTCATTTTTACTTAATTATTTTTAACTGAGGTGGGAGAAAAAGCATCTACCATAGCCGCTCGCGTATGAAAGGGTAAACCTCGTTTCCGCAAAACACCCTACGCTCGGGTCGGAATGAACACTCTCGGCCATGGAAGAAACTTATAACCTTTATCCTGATCAAGTGTTAAAGATTTCTTTAGTTGAAGTTACCTTTAGGTTAACACAAGGTTTAATAAATAAAAAATACCAATCACTTGTTTGGTATTTGTTCATTTAAACTAAGGTGGTCTCAATTGGTCCGAAGTTGTTCAACACGGCGCATTAATCGAAAGCTAATATCTTACATCATATTTTTCTAGTACTGATATTAAGTCAGGTAATGCATGTTCATGACACGGAAGGATTATAACAGCGACGAATGTAGTTTTATAATTAAACAATGGAGGAATAAGCTAGGTTTAAACCACATCATCCTGCGATTAAACAATATTTTTACATATAAAATGCATGTTGACATTGAAAACCAGTCGAGTTTAATTCGTTGATATTGTTCAAACGCAAGCAACAAAGTTAAACGTTATACTTAACTAAAATGACAAACATTGCCTTTCATGAGTTCTGCTTACATGAACTGGTGACCAAATATGTATTACATGTAATATGTAAGGAGCGATTTAAAAGTTCAAACGTAAATGGGTAATAAATATATATAGCTTTATTTTCCCCATTTTCTGGAGATGTACATGGTATATGGTAATACATACATAAGCATGAATATTTACAAACACAATACAAATTTGATAGTACATAGTAATGAAAGAAAGTCACAGTAACATAAATTGCGACAAGTTTGTTTTATACGCATTAAGTTGGTCTCGTTTATAATTTATAATTTAGCCGCTGCATACAAGTCTGATCTTACAAACGATTAAGAACAATGATAATGCATCGGCTAAAATCAATAGACTATTTCCTATTAATTTAAGCAATATTTCTTCGAAAGCGAAATAGAAATAGCTGTTTAAGGATTAGCTCATTTTGTCGAGTGGCATTGTCATTGGTGAAGTGCACGCATCTAAATGCGTCTTAGTTTAACACATCATTGTATAATTTAGCACAGTTGATAAGGAAGTCCGGGTATAATTGTACATCGAGTACCTTTATCAAATGTTCGTCGATTTTGCCAAGTGTGTATATAATGAAGGACTGTCTCGATATCGTACTAAGTAAGTCATACATCGGTCCACTCAAACTTTTAATCGCCACCAGGAATAAAAGTCGCGAATAGCTATTGTTATTTGAGCAACACTCGAACATCAAGTGCTCGAGCTCATGGCTGCATTGTCGATGGCATAAACGGCAATCAATCGGCTGGTCTGGGGGACGCTGGCAGCAAAGACATGCTAGCAGCTTCATGAGGGAGAGGCTCTCGGGACGAGCTCTCGCGACGGACCACACACTTGATAGGCACAGATGCGGATGGATCTGTTTAAACAGATCAAAGTCAGAGCTTATGTCCATTCTCGCTTTCCATGCATTCACTTCGTGGTTGTAGACAGCTGTTTTGCAGACACGTTTCCAGATGTACTTGTTTGGGAATGACACTTTGACTAGGTTCAATATATAATATTATAACACACACACACATATATATTAAAGCTAAAATATCAAATGTAAGAACGGCATCAGCATAACATGAACTTTTTACTATGATATTTACAGTGAAAATGGATATATTTGTCGCGTTTTTTTTGTTATGAGAATGGCACATGAGTCTTTTCCGATGATCTTTGTTGGAAGTTGTTTCGACAAATTTCATCCAGCCTTTTCCAAACGTACACCTAAAGTTTCCCTTTGTATTGCATTTCTGTCTGTGGGTGCTGTCGCTTTCTTTCTGCGTGAGGCCAGTCTTGACCTCACCTTGTGATCAAACGAATGCTCACTGAACACTTCTTTTGTTTTGTTGTATCGCTGCCATTTTTTTTTGGTTGGCTGTTTAGATATCCTGCATTCATTTCGTTTAGGTTGATGAAGGGAAAGACTCTCTTATTCGTGTCATTTGTCTAAAAGATAAAAATTAGGGATGGAAACCGGATACCAAATCGGTATCCGGATATTCGTATCAAGTATTCGAATACTATCCGGTTACTCGTATCAAATTGTTTTCATAATAAGTAAATTTCCTTTTATATGTCACCCACCTTCTGTTATTTGACATAATTGTCCACTTAATTTATAATTGGTCATATGGCAATTTTCATTTATTCTTTCTCAGTCTTAATAATTTATAATGTTATAATCCAAGCTAAACAACTCATTTTACGTCATAAAACTCATGATAAATATCACATAAACACCTCGCAAATTTGATAGTCACTTCGGCCGAGGTGGTTGCTTGTTTACTGCCACGTGCTTTCGAGTTTGTTATTTATCAGCAGGTTTCATGTTAAATGACGCTTTGATTATTTGATAGTGGATTGTAATTTTATTTCATTACATTGTTTGATTTAATGCAATACCTGCAATTTCTGCGGTGTTTTGTAATGAAGGATATAATTGCGGAATAGATAAGAAGGGAGAAGACGATCTGATTTTTCTTTATTTACATGCGTGTACTTTTTTTATTTATCAATAAACTAAACATGTTTACATATCGTATGAAAAATAAATTACAAGATGCAAAATGATGGAAATTTGATTGAAAAGTGAAAAGATAAACAAAATTGTTTTTGTATTTATTGTTCAGATAGCAATAATTTATTCATGCATATTCATCAAAAATACGATTGGTCATTAATAGCTTTGATTGCACGACCCTTATCTTGTGATTGGACGAACAATTCCTACGGATTAATGATCAATCCGTTTAATATCAACTAGTGCCAATTAGTGTCAATTAAGCACATCTGAGATCATAAAACAACACTTGTCATTGTAAACAAGGTCATAGAACTTTTCAGGGTGCTGCACAAGGACACAATATCACGCCTTGTGCAAACACCCAATTAGCAGACGATTTGTGACACATACCCGCTTCGATACAGACACTGTTGATCACCTGAAATATTTCATCTGAAAAGTTTTATAACAATTGCTATGTCTCTGCTAAGCTATTTCATTGAAATTTTAATTCTTAACGAATATTCGAATACCCATTTTGGAATCCGAATACTTGCGTGATATCCGGATACTCGGATATTCGCTTCCATCCCTAATAAAAATGCATTCCATATGATATATCGAAAATTGCAAAACATCGATTGACACGTAATACAATAAAAGTATACTGGTGTGCAGATTTTATCACAGATAATGGTTTAACAATTCAACTCTAAACGTGTAATACATCAATTTGTCACAGAAAACAAATCATAATGATGGTAACCTTATAAATTTGTAAGCAGAAAAATCAAAAGTATAAAAACAGCAGTCTCGATGTGATTTTCAATGATTTTATAATTTTAGATGATGTAATAACTATGTAAAAAGAACAATGGTATAGAAAAATATCAGTTGAGTTTTATGGGAACCTATATGTTTGGCTTGAACACTCAAACTAAGTCAAAGAATCTGCAGTCCAGACGGCAACCTAAATATGGAACTGCAACCTATCTCTTCAAAAATCGGAGCTGCAACCTATCATTTTCTTTTCGTCCTCATATCTTTTAAAATCATTAAAATATTCGTTCCCAAATGCATGTGCCTGTTATGTTTAAACAAAACTTAAGTGTTTTATGCGATTTTCCCAAATTATAACCTCATTTTCCGCTAAATCCGAGCCAAAATGATAAATGGAACTGTAACCTACCAGTCGGATTTCGTACATTTTGGAAACATTGCCGAAGTGTTCTCGAGAACGGTTAAAGTTTCAAGGAAAACATGGATATGCTAACACAAACTAGGTAGGTGGGCATATGATAGGCTATGTTAAAAAATTAAAGAAACTATTATAATTATATGTATTAACTTGATTTTCGGCTCGAGTCGAGCGTTTTGGTGACGCCATCTTGCACTGAAACCTACCATTTGGTCACGTGGATTACCCGCCGTGTTTTGGGGGGGATTTCAACAGCTCTGACACTTGTGTTATTAAATTGTTATTAATAATACTTAAGAAAAAAATGAAAACAGAATGTTTATCCTAGTTTCCTTAATGTCATCAATTATTCTGGAGTGTGTTTGTTCTTCATCAATTCTTAAACATTTTGATTAATCTGATTAACAAGAAGTTCTAGAGAGTATTTATATCGTATATATCCATTTCTGTAAGTACATTGGTGTGTTGGACAAAGCCGAATCGAGAATAGCAACACACAAAAAGTATACAGAGACATCTGAATGCAAAAATAATAAAGATGGAAATGTTACTAGAGTCCCGATAGCATGAATGGTTGATATGTAATCTACTTTCTTAAGTACATTAAAAAGTGTTGAGTCACTATGTGCTCGATATCCAAATTAACCAGTGATATCACAAATCTTGTCATTTATGTCTTAAAATTTGTTTGTATGACAATGGGCTTGTAATGTTTAAGCTAAAGAATTTTTTTTTTTGTTCTGCTCTGAAAAAAGTTGTCCCATGTGGATTCATGTAATAAACGACAACAGTGAATGTTAAGCAACATTTGACGCACCTCTTGTATAACCTTAGACAATGACCACGTGTTACTGTGTTACCTAGTCTTCATAACAACCTGGTTCATCATTTACAAATAATCAAAATTGAGTTATATCTTTAGCAACTACTTCTTAGGCATGCTGTAAAAATCCAGTTAATGTCTGTGAATAATATAAGGACACACATACTTAACATAACAGAATTAATAAATAAAAAGAGGACTACGCTTATATAAAGAGTTTATACTGATTGTATTTCACTGAAGCAATAAACATTGCTGTTCCCGTGTTATTGAAATTTAAAAATTACTCAATGTACAAGTACTAAGTGATATTTCTCTTTGTTCGTACATCATAACAATAACGCGATGTTAAAATGACTACATGGATGTTAAATATAGTGTTACATGATTCGCAAACACCCACATGAGTCGAATATAACATCCGGTTCATAATTTCGTATAATTGAATAAGCATCATTATATTGCGTGTTATTAATGCTTTATCGCTTGTGCAATTCACACTGCAATACATAAAGAATGTATTAGGGTATATTTTCCAGAATGTGTTTTTGACAAACAAAAGAACAGAAACAACCATGCTGAATTTAAAATAAACCATTTTTTAAATCAGTTCATGAAACCATTTTCATAGCAAAATCATTTTGGAGCGAGTGAACAGATTTAATTATATTTGCAAATATACAGAACTCTCGCACTTTTAAACAAATAATTTAATGAGGACGGTTTTCCTAAAATAGTTAAAGAACGATTTAATTGTCAGAAGCGTGATTCAATAAACATTGCAACTTGGTTACTGAAGTATACATTTTAATACAAACCAATAACTAATAATAATACTATAAGTTACTCTTATTATGCTGAAGATATTGAATAAAAACAATTATGAAGCGATTCCCGACTTAGCAGAAAGAAGGTTACATTTTACCAATAGGGTATTTTTATTTCGATTGTTTATGGAAATAACATGTTCAAGCCTGGCCGGCAAACGTTTACTTTTGAAAAAGTCCCCCAAACAAATGAAGGTATATGATGGTTGAAGTCATTTTTTGTTTACTGACAAGACACAATCTTGCAAACGAAACGGTTTTGCCCCTACCGCTGAGTTATATACGCGTCAGAAACAAAAGCAATATGACTTTATGTAAGTTTAACATGTTTAGCTGTTTTTATAGCACCTTGTCATCTGCATTTAGCCTTGTAGTGATTATTATCAAAAGTCTTGAAACTTCACAAACTTATTAGTTGTTTTCCTAACTTAAGTCACTTTCCTAATTTTAGTATCTCACTGGTCATATGATATAATAACTTAATAACTTCTGAAATACTTTGAATTCATTGATTTCATGGAAAATACGCATTTTTTTTTGTTAAAACACACTTTTCTTTTAATTTTACAATGAAATGTTAAGGAAGTCAACTTAAGTTAGGAAATGACTTTAGTTGAGATAGTTTATGAATACCGGCCAAGAATCACAACGAAACGATTTTGCAATAATAAGTAATCTATTAATTAGGCCTAACTACATGTATAGGCATAACTACATTTATGGGCATAACTACATGTATAGGCATAACTACATGTATAGGCATAACTACATGTATAGGCATAACTACATTTATAGGCATAACTACATGTATAGGCATAACTACATTTATGGGCATAACTACATGTATAGGCATAACTACATTTATAGGCATAACTACATGTATAGGCATAACTACATTTATGGGCCTAACTACATGTATAGGCATAACTACATTTATAGGCATAACTACATGTATAGGCATAACTACATTTATAGGCATAACTACATGTATAGGCATAACTACATGTATAGGCATAACTACATTGATAGGCATAACTACATGTATAGGCATAACTACATTTATAGGCATACATAACTACATGTATAGGCATAACTACATGTATAGGCATAACTACATTTATAGGCATAACTACATGTATAGGCATAACTACATGTATAGGCATAACTACATGTATAGGCATAACTACATTTATAGGCATAACTACATGTATAGGCATAACTACATGTATAGGCATAACTACATTTATAGGCATAACTACATGTATAGGCATAACTACATGTATAGGCATAACTACATTTATAGGCATAACTACATGTATAGGCATAACTACATTTATAGGCATAACTACATGTATAGGCATAACTACATTTATAGGCATAACTACATTTATAGGCATAACTACATGTATAGGCATAACTACATGTATAGGCATAACTACATTTATGGGCATAACTACATTTATAGGCATAACTACATGTATAGGCATAACTACATTTATGGGCATAACTACATGTATAGGCATAACTACATTTATGGGCATAACAACATGTATAGGCATAACTACATGTATAGGCATAACTACATGTATGGGCATAACTACATGTATAGGCATAACTACATTTATGGGCATAACTACATTTATAGGCATAACTACATGTATGGGCATAACTACATGTATAGGCATACATAACTACATGTATAGGCATAACTACATTTATAGGCATAACTACATGTATAGGAATAACTACATGTATAGGCAAACTACATTTATAGGCATAACTACATGGATAGGCATAACTACATGTATAGGCATACATAACTACATGTATAGGCATAACTACATTTATGGGCATAACTACATGTATAGGCATAACTACATTTATAGGCATAACTACATGTATAGGCATAACTACATTTATGGGCATAACTACATTTATAGGCATAACTACATTTATGGGCTTAACTACATTTATAGGCATAACTACATGTATAGGCATAACTACATGTATAGGCATAACTACATGTATAGGCATAACTACATGTATAGGCATAACTACATGTATAGGCATACATAACTACATGTATAGGCATAACTACATGTATAGGCATAACTACATTTATGGGCATAACTACATGTATAGGCATAACTACATGTATAGGCATATTTACATTTATGGGCATAACTACATTTATAGGCATAACTACATTTATGGGCATAACTACATTTATAGGCATAACTACATGTATAGGCATAACTACATGTATAAGCATAACTACATGTATAGGCATAACTACATGTATAGGCATAACTACATTTATGGGCATAACTACATTTATAGGCATAACTACATGTATAGGCATAACTACATGTATAGGCATAACTACATGTATTGGCATAACTACATGTATAGGCATAACTACATGTATAGGCATAACTACATGTATAGGCATAACTACATGTATAGGCATAACTACATGTATAGGCATAACTACATTTATAGGCATAACTACATGTATAGGCATAACTACATGTATAGGCATAACTACATTTATAGGCATAACTACATGTATAGGCATGCATAACTACATGTATAGACATAACTACATTTATGGGCATAACTACATTTATAGGCATGCAAACTACATGTATAGGCATAACTACATGTATAGGCATAACTACATTTATAGGCATAACTACATTTATGGGCATAACTACATTATAGCAAATTCCATCGTAGATCTTTTAGGAGATCTAACGTCACACAAACTTACAGACACTATTGTTTTTCATCTTCAACGTAATCGACCAATATATTGGTTGTTCAAACAAAAAGTACTATACAGAAAACATCCATCAATATGACATTTAAAAGTCATATTTATAAAATAATATTGCCATTCAATTTGTTATTGTTATTATTATTATTATTATTATTATTATTATTATTATTATTATTATTATTATTATTATTATTATTATTATTCATTCATCCATACCGATGTTTGTCATACCAACAAATAAAGACGCAATTAAAAAAAAAAATACCAATATTTAATATAAAATTGACTCGTAAATTATTTTTCGCACAACTTATCACGTTTTGACCATGATTATCTAAGACAAAGTCTTTATTTTGATTCCCTACTGAGTATTCAAAGAGAGCACCAATCGGAACACCCTTGGCTATTATCCAAAGACATACACTCTTCTGAGCTTGCCGGAGATGGCTGAGTAGTTACGATAAAGACTGTACCTCAAGTATCTTTGTTACTCAATCATTTGGAAATACAAATTACATTCAATTAAAGAATATATTGCTCCTGTGCTATTTAGTAAGCACATATTACAACAAAGGTAAATTGTATTCGCATCAATTTTGTGTTATACCTTATTTGTGACCATGTGACCTTGTAAGGTTCTGTTAAACACGAATAGTATAACTGTACAAAATTTATTTGGAACCAAGCTAGTGTATAACTTTCTCACATCAATAACATAATTATAATATGGAGTCATGTTCAAAATTAAATTGATAACTTAATAAAACGAAGATGCAATATAGTATTTTCATTCAAAAACCAGAAATGAAGTTACTTATTCAATTATTTAAAATTGACAAATCGGAAAGAAGTTCTTTTCCATATTTGACAAAGAATAATCTGTTATTTCACTATCGGTTAAAGTCAAATTGTCCGTATCTGAAGTTGCGTTTTGATTTAAAGTCATTGCTTTCAGTTGACATAACTTATAGAATGTTCAGCTCTGAAAGTCCCAGTTGGGGGTCAATTTTTTGTCTCGGAACCGTATCCACCATTGATTGTACTGATGTTTAAGACCTCGACTTTTCTCTGAATTATCACACAGTTAATCTGATCTTGAACATTCTTGACGAGACCTTTGTCTTCGCAGTTCTCTTTTCACGCCTTTCTTACTTTTATTTACACCGAGTGGTTTCAAGCCTATTTTAGGGTCAACCTTTTCCTCATTACACATCGATCGTGTTACAAATTGGCCACACGAAAACGGTGTATTTTGAGGAGTTTTGATTTTTAGCCGTTTAATTTTGATTCGTCGTCTTACTTTCCGAGGCATGTCATGGTGAGCATCGCTGTCTTCATCAACATTCACAAAAACGTCATCATCGTTTTCAGAATTGCACTTGCATTTTAGGCGTTCCTTTGGAGATTGAGATCTTTTGCAATAACTGTTGTCAGTTTGTATACAGTTATTTGAATAAGAACGATCGTCCGTTTCGTGATCTTGATTATCTAGGTTGAGTTTTGGATGTTCTTCTTTTCTTACGTTGAAGTAATGACTAGGACTACCTACTTCGGGACTGTTTGCTTTATCCGATGTTGACGAACGTACATCAGATGTCAAAGAAACTCTGTGTTCTCCAATAGAAGACTCATTTCCGGATACTGAGCTTGGAGCCTGTAAAGTGGCATTGCTCGTTTTACTCATACTTCTGTTAAACCTTTGGTTTAGCATATTTTCAGGGACATGTTTCGGAAGCCCTTCACCATAATGACTCACAAAACTCTGACATCTATCGCTTTCTTCATTGACACAACTTTCCTGTGGATCAAACTTCTCTGATGGATGGCGATTTCGAGACAAAGCTGTTGTGTTTTGTACGTCCTCGTTGCCTTTCGCGCTTCCTATACTGTCGTAACGATCAAGAAGACTAGTAGAAAACGAATGTTGCAATAAGAATAAATTCGTTGGATGGTCCATCGACGAAGGTGAAAAGGCGGAGTCAGAGTCGGAAAACAGATTTCCACTCGGAAGGTTTCCTCTTGGTATTTCTGATGTGGTGCTTATATCGCTGGTGCTACCGTACGAATTAGACCGTTTTTGCCTCAGTGATCTGCGCCGCAAACAACAACAAGACATGGTCTGTTTGCTCGGGATTTGCTTGATAAACTCAGTTACATCTGGATACTTTTTTTCTATAGATTCAATCAGAATGTCTTTCACTTCATCAACGTTTTTACAGGCATTCATGCATAAGAATATTTCGTCCCAAATCATTATTCGATTACAATAAGTGCTGTCTAAATCAACTATACTGTCCCATACCCTGTCTGGTATAACTCTGTTCTTCCAGAGTAAGTCACCCACATCTTTTACATCCACATGTGTCCTCAGAACACAAACAACACACTGGGTATCACGATATTGCTCTGAAATGTGGATTATAGATTCATTGACCATTTCAGCTAAATGTTTATATGCCACATCCTCTTGCAAAATAGCAAGAAAATTTCCAATAACGATGGGTCCTCTATCTTTTAGTTTCTTAATCAGGAGTCGTGTTTGGTCTCGCGTTGTGAGTTTAGAGTCAATCTGTTCGCAGTCTTCCTCGGATAAACAATCTTTTTCAATAATTTTGTCTCTAAGAACATCCTTAAACACAAGATCATCGGTAAAATGAACGATATGTTCCTGTAAAGCTTCAGGCAAATTCTGCAGCATGGACATATCGTTTATTGTTGGTCTTCTACCTGAAAATAAACACAAGGTTTTGAAATTGGATCGCGTTGTCTGAATGTTTAATCTTTATGAAACACAAACACACACGCACGCACGCACGCACGCACGCACGCACACAAACACACAAACGCACACACACTCACAAAATCGGTTGATTTGCTCTGTTTAAACCATTATTTTATCATTTTCAATTCGTAGATAATGATAATCCTTTATATTTTATTTTCTTAATTAATATTTATATACATTGAGAGCAAACTAGCTACTACAATATCAAAAACACCTATAAAAAGGGTAAATAAAATGCTAGTTTGAAAGAAATAAGTTAATTTTAAAGTCATGTTCAGCTTGATATTAAGTTTAACTGGATCATTCGGAACCCCTGGCCATTTTTATCGAAAACAACCTCGGATGTATGCCAATATATCAGTTGAAGTAGTTAGGAAATTATCGAATTATATCATTAATTAATTGTAGTGTTTTAGAGTTGTATTAATTGATCTAAGTTTAAATTGATTGCCAGTGAAATGTATTATTGCAAACATAATTATGAATCCCAAGAGTAAAGTCATAAAGTGTAACTGCTAAATAAATTTACTACGCGATTTACTTGCAGCGGACTTAAATACATCCGAGGTTGTTTTCGATAAAAATGGCCGAGGTGTTCCGAATGTAACTGGATTTGTTTAATGCGGAAACGCAATGCCTTAGTACACGTACTCTTTGAAAAATCAGGTTTCTTCTTGAAAGGCTGCTTTTGTGTTTTTTTCTTCGGTGGAGCAAGTACCTGCATCTGTTTTAAGATTTCTCCTTGGCCGGTTACAAGTCTATTCAATAGTGCCTCCATTTCACTCATTCTTTCTTTCAAGTCGGTCTGAAAAGAAAAGAAAAACGCAATTGAAATGTTATGTTTATCTTCATATATCTCAACTCATGCTTCTTTACGTCATTTAATCTACATAAAGTTGCATGTGCCTTTATTTTAATTTAGTATAATTATACTTAATTGCATCAAAACAAATATAACAATGAGATTATCAATGCAATGTTTAACACATTGTTTGAGAAAAACATTAGAAAATCAAACATGCAAGGGGTTTAGGCAACGATTTTTTTTACCAACATCAGTTACGTCCCTTTTTCATTATACTCCAACCAGGACAGAAAAGTACATGTATATAAAATTATTATTAATTTTCGAAGTGATTTCTACATATAAATTATGGCCGAATATCTGCATATCATACTGTAGGAATATATTTCAGATACACAATGTATACTGAATTCGTATTCGTAATCAATATTAATCGAATCAAGTTATTTTTACCTCTTCAGTTGAAGACAGACGCACATTAATGTGTAAAATCAGAATCTTAAAGTAATTATTAACACACAGTTGTTATATATTCACATGTTGAATCGTTAAGTTAGCTTACCTCTTCAAAAACACTTGTTGTCGAGTCGGCCTCACAAAATGAAACTCCTTTTGTCGCCATTTTGTTATTTTGTGCACTTTATAGCCCGAAGTGTAACTTCCTGCAGCTCAGTTTTGGTTTTAACTTAGTTAATATTTTTCTAGGTCAGACGCATTTAAAATATCCTTTCATTGTACACGGTAAAAAATCAAATTGTTTATATTACGTAACTAAGTATAAAGTATTTTTTATTGTTTTTCCCTATCATGAACACAAGTTAAAACAGACATGTTATGCTATCATTAAGTACAAACTAGTAACGCTCAGATACGTATCCAATGCAAACACATTTCCCGCTTGTCTTCACATTAAATCACATGGCTTCATGGCTTAGACTAAGGGAAATAAAAATTGATATTTGATCACCGCTTTGAATATTTACGGTTTTTGAAATTAAGCATACACTATTGTTATCCTAAACATACGTTATAAAGCAAATTTTCATAAGAAGATTTTTGATTTTTTTTTTTTAATTACGAAACATAAATTGTCAATAATTATTTGTCTCTTTTCAAAGTTTTTCTGAGAATCATTTTATTGCAGAAGCACAACAATCTGCTTATTGCTTAGGCATCCATTTACCTAAAAAAAACTTTTCGGAACGTACGTTTGCTTTCTTCTTAATTTCTTATATAATAATTTGATACCTTACAGTCTGGTACAATGTATTATGATAAGTTGAGACCTGGCAGTCATGAACATTTATTGAGTCTTTGATCGATTTGCTTTGCTTGAGTGGCATATTGTATTATGATAGATGGTGACTGACACGCCGGTACATTTTATGCGATATAGGGCCCTATGTTTGATTTAAATATATTGAGAATTGGCAGTCAGGTACATTTAGGGCGTCTTATCAGCGCGTCTTATCAGCTAGGGCGTCTTATCAGGGTACTGATTTGCTTGACCTGCATGTTGTATAATCTACTAACCAAGCAACAATACACAGGCCTACAAAAGTTAGACAGTTGCATTGCATTACTTCCCTTTAGTCATAGACCACATTAAATGATAAATTGCTGCTAGCCATGTCACAAAAGTTGGTGTTATTATAACTATATCGCTACCATCCTAAAGACTACAACATTATGCAAGGGTGGGGATAAACCTAGTGTTGTCATACATGTATGTATATAATTAATTAATTTATTAGATTTTACAATTTGATGTTGTTTGATATGTTCAAAAAATGGATAATATACAAATCAAGGGCCAGCACACACGAACGAATTTCGGTGCGTTGGATGCAGGAGAGGTAGCCATTCATTGTGCCAATGTGTGTTAATTGGTCCACTCAATGTCCAAGTGGAAGAAATTAATTAAGTGTAATAACTTGATCTTTTGGAGTGGGCATTTACCAGAAGGGCGCCGACTATATTTGATATTACTTTAGAAATATTCCAACTTAGGGACTAGTTCATAAATTGCAGAACAATGCTTTCAATAGTTTCCACGTTGCATGAACAAATATGAAGTTTAGTATGTTTTTTAAAACTTTACACTTTAATTGATAATGAAACCTTAAATTATAATAGCCCTGCTTATCATTTTGAAAATTTTGATTTTAAATACCAACTCAATCATAACAACTCGGCCATCTCCGAGATAGATACAGGCCGAAGTGTTCCGATTGAAATCAATAGCTGAAGGTTACACGGTACTATTACAATATCGTTTATGTTTGTACACCTCCTACGCAGTAATCTTCCTTGGTCACGACAAAAATGCCGGGTTTTGAAAAATTAACCTTGAGTTTAATTGTTTGTTTTGAAAATGTCATTCGAAAGAATGAACTCAAGATAATTCCCTCTTGATGTATAGTATTTTTTATCCCCGTTCTATATACTCATATGAGTGAAATATGTTACAAAAACTATTGCAAAATATAAAGCTAGGAATTCACATAACATGCCGGTACCAATAAAAGGTGAATTTCATGCTATTGAAATCTATGTATTAGACCATTGACTCTATTTCTTCCGAAGACACGTATGTATATTTTTGTTATAATTTAGTTTTAACCGGAGGAATAGCTTGGGGAAAAACCAGAATATCTAAAATAACGGGCTTAAACTATTGTAACAATATTATTAACCATAATGTCCTTTGAGCATATGTACACCCAACATAAAAACAAATATTATCATTGATATAATAACTATTTTTGGTTATCTGCATGCACGTTTTTCTTCTATTTTCATTGCGCCGACTTGATGCTATGCATCAACTTTTTTCTTGTATTCAATTGTGACTTTATCCAATCATGAACGGAATTTGATACAAAACGCATTATGACATATATGAATCCTACTGAAAATATACGCCAAATACCACATACAGCAGATGTATCAAAACAAAACTCAGAAGAAAGTTCCAAACAATTTGTAACGGATTTAAAACTCCTGATAAAGGACGAGGCACAAATTGAACCAATTAAAGACGAAATAGCTAGATACCAAATTGTGTTCGGAGCCAAATAAAGAGAATTACTTATTATTAAATGACCTAGCTGGCCCCAATTTCGTGAAACTTCTTAAGTCCCTTATAACAGGATTAAGCTAATCTCATTTTTTTTGTTCTATATGTTATATTAACTTCTTCAAGAATTTTTAGAAATTATGTAGGAATAATCTGTATGATTATCAGGAAAACTAATTGTCATTTATCAAAATCCATTTTCAGTATGCATTTGGCTTATTGAAATAAGCGACTTAAGCCTGTTAAGCTTAAGAAGTTTAAAAAAATGTGGGCCTGGCTTAACGAGTCACAAAGCAATGTACTTTGGTAAAACATAGTCCGACGCAGAAAACCCCCATAAAGAAACAGGAGAGACAAACTGTTTACTCTAGAATATGTATTTGTCGAATTATTAACAATATATTTATTTAATGAGAAAATATGCCTTTAAAAACAGTTAAAACATTCGATATTGTAATCATACTATGATATTTAATACCAAACAAATTGGGATTGAGATTGGGAGACAATTGGAGTTATTTTGCGATATTGGGCCTAGAAGTGTGTTTCACAAATGTTGCCAATATCCAATCATATCTAATAGTATTGCACAAAGTGTAAGCTATAAGTAACTTTAAGTAGCATTTTAAGTAAGGTCTTTAGTGAAAATGAACATTTAAGCCTAGCGCAGCTAGTCGAACGTGTATTCTTTATAAACAAACTCAATATATATGATAACTTATTTGATGGGTTAAATCGATCTTGTATACTTGTTTTACGAACATGTTTTGGCCTCTCCCGCTGAATTATGTGCGCGTCAAAAACTGAACAATTATGGCTTGTAGGTATATATTTTCATTTTATCATGCCTAGTACTTGAAATGTTAATTGCTTTCTACTTTGTTTATAAAGCTGAAGTAAGAGGTCATATACATAGATGGCGTTTTGCTTCCGACACGAAAATTGTTGAACATCAATTAAAAACAGTGGAAGTGTACTCCAATAGGTAAAAAGACTAGCAAAACCAGTTTGATTGTTTAGTGATAAGTAATCAGTCCAACATAGTTTTAACTCGACTATTCGAAGAATAAGGAGAGCTATCCTAGTCACCCGAGCGTCGGCGTCGGCGTAACCACTAATGTTAAAGTTTGCGTACCACCTCAAATATTTTCAAAGTCCATTAACATATGGCTTTGAAACTTTGCACACTTATTTACCATTATGCCTCCAACCTGTACAGAGGAGAAGATAACTATATCAAGCATTTTGACAAAATAATGCCTCTTTTTCTACTTAGAATTTACGTTAAAGTTTGCGTACTACCTCAAATATTTTCAAAGTCCCTCGACATCTGGCTTTGAAACTTTGCACGCTTGTTCACCATCGTGCCCCCAACCTATACACAGGAGGAGGTAACTTTATCAAGCATTTTGACAAAATTATGCCCCTTT
This sequence comes from Mya arenaria, assembly GCF_026914265.1. Classification (NCBI taxonomy): domain Eukaryota; kingdom Metazoa; phylum Mollusca; class Bivalvia; order Myida; family Myidae; genus Mya; species Mya arenaria. Next base: position 31,947,395 of record NC_069123.1, on the reverse strand, counting down.
TTCGACTTAGAATTTACGTTAAAGTTTGCGTACCACCTCAAATATTTCCTAATTCAATCTATATAAATATCTCAGCACATCATGTATTGCATTGAAATCTAATCTAACAGCGATCCATGCATGTTTCGCCAAAACTTTTCAATCCATATACCGAAAAGCGGCGGAATAGTCGAGCGCGCTGTCTCTGTGACAGCTCTTGTTGATCTTATCATCTGCATGCAAAGATTATGTGTGTGTTTTTATGTTGGTGATTCAGTCTTAATATTAGTTATCAATTTCACAAGCAAAACCATTTTGAAATACTGTGCTATCTAATGTAAACAGAACTAAATTGTTGAAAATACCCACTGATATTGAAATGTGACGCTTTCGTCACACAAAATAATCAGACACTATATTGACGATTGACGATTCAACCAATGTATTACACGTATAACGTTGATGAACATCGGATTTTATAGTAGAAAAATACTGTGATCCCATTTGCTCAAAAACAATTTCACCCATGATAATTGTTATAATTATAAGAATAAATGGTTCATGAATGTCATCGCACATATGAACGTATCTAATACGATTAGTTATTTCAAAACTCCCTGTCGATTCATTTTCAAACAACTAACTTTGTTTTGACCAAGTTGACGGTCCAAGAATATCTTTTATTTGATTCCCTACCGACTATTCATAATATTCGGAATATAATCGGCTTATATGCAAAGAAATATTCTCTTCCCAGCTTGCCGGAGATGGCCGAGTAGTTACGATTGAGAAGGTACCTTAAGTATCTTTGTTATTCAATCTTTCTGAAGTACAAATGTTATTCAAAGAATGAATATATTGTTTCTGTTCTGTGTTGTAAGGTTCTTATTTCGTTGGAGCACAAACTAAAACATGGTTAATATATATTCGCATCAAGTTTAGTTTGTGCTGTACTTCTTGTGTGACCATGTGACCTTGTTTGGTACCGTAAATCATGAATCATATGGCTGTACACGGTTGTGATTGAATCAAGTTGACGTTATGTCTTCAAGTTAAATTGTTATTTTAGGAGTACGAGCTATAAACGCTTTACTTTTTATTAAAAAACCGTTTAAACCACTCGACAATTAGGGCTTTGTATAATATATGCATTTATGTACAAGGCGTTTACGAACAAACAATATTTTCATTCAGAGCAGGACAATATACAAAGATGAAGTCACTTATTCAGTTATTTAAATTGACAAATCTGAAGGTTTTTAATATCTTAAACAGTATATTCTGTTAATTCACTATCGGATAAAGTCATATTGTCTGTGTCGGAAAATGCGTTTTGATTGGAAGTCATGGCATTCAGCTGACAAAGCTGAAAGAATCTGCGGGTTTGATGATAATCCCAACTAGGGGTTAGTTTTGGTCGCGGAACCTTTCCCACCATGGGATTATACGGATGTTTAAGGCCTCGACTTTCATCTGAATTATCGCACAGTTCATCTGATGTTGCGCATTCTTGGCGAGACCTTTGTCTCCGCAGTTCTCTTTTTGCACTTTTCTTACTTTTCTTCACACACAGAGGTTTCACGCCTATTTTAGGGTCAACCTTTTCCTGATAACTCACCGATCGTGTTACAAATAGGCCACCCGAAAACGGTGTATTTTGTCGCGTTTTGATTTTCTGCCGTTTATTTTTTATTTTTCGTCTTTCTTTCCGAGTCATGTCAGGATGTGCATCGCTGTCTGCATCAACATCCACAAAAACTTCATCATCGTTTTCAGAATTGCACTTGCCTTTCATGCGTTCCTTTGGTGATTGGGATGTTTTCGAATTACTGTTGTCAGTTCGTTTACGGTAATTAGAATGAGAATGATTGTCCGTTTCGTGATCTTGATTATCTAGGGTGTTGTTTGGATTTTCTTCTTGTCTAACATTGAAGTTATGACTGGGAATATCTACTTCGGGACTAGTTGCTTTATCCGATGTTGACGAACGTACGTCAGATGTCAAAGAAACTTTACATTCTGTGTGTTCTCCAATAGATGACTCATTTCCGGATCCTGATTTTGGAGCTTGTAAAGTGGAATTGCTCATTTTACTCATACTTCTGTCAAACATTTGGTTTAGAGTGTTTTCAGGAGCATTTTCCGGAAGCCCCTCACCATAATAACCCGACAAACTCTGACATCTATCGCTTTCTTCATTTACAAAATTTTCCTGTGGAACAAACTTTTCTGACTGATGGCGATTTCGAGGCGAAGCTGTTGTGTTTTGTACGTCATCGTTGTCTTTCGAGCTTCCTATACTGTCGTAATGATCAAGATGTTCTTTAGAAAACGAATGTTGCGATGTGAATGAATCTTTAAGTGGGTCCATCGATGAAGGTGCAGAATCGTAGTCTGTAAACAGATTTCCACTCGGAAGGTTTCCTCTTGGTATTTCTGATGTGGTACTTATATCGCTGGTGCTACCGTACAAATAAGATCGTTTTTGCCTCAGTGATCTGCGCCGCAAACAACAACATGACATGTGTTGTCTGCTCGGAATTCGCTTGATTATCTCAACTACATCTGGATATTTTTCTATCGATTCGATAAGAATGTCTTTTACTTCATCAACGTTCTTACAGGCATTAATACAAGAGAATATTTCATTCCAAAGCATTGTTCGATTGCAAAACGTACTGTCTAAATCAACTATACTGTCCCATACCCTGTCTGGTATAACTCTGTTTTTCCAGAGAAAGTCACCCACATCTTTTACGTCCACATGTGTCCTCAGAACACAAACAACACACTGGGTATCACGATATTGCTTTGAAATGTGGAGAAAAGATTCATTGACCATTTCAGCTAAATGTTTATACGCTATATCCTCTTGCAAAATATCGAGAAAGTTTCTGATAACGATGGGTCCTCTGTCTTTTAATTTCTTTATCAAGAGTCTTGTCTGGTCTCTAGTTGTGGGTTTAGAGTCAATCAGTTCGCAGTCTTCCTCGGATAAACAATCCTTTTCAATAACTCTGTCTCTAAGAGCATCCTTAAACACCAGATCATTGGTAAAATTAATGATATGTTCCTGTAAAGCTTCAGGCAAACTTTGCAGCATGGACATGTCGTGAATTGTTGGTCTTCGATCTGAAATAGAAATTAATGGTTTTGTCTCTATTTCATTATCGTTTGAGGCCTTACAACCAGGTTAATTTAACTAGTCTACAACTTGGATTGTCCCTGTAGTTTTCAAAGTATTATTGAAACTGAACCGCGTCTTCCGAGCGTTTTTGTCTTTATGGAAAATACACACACACGCAAACAACCTCGCTTTGCTTCCTTTCAGAATATCATATTTTATCATTTCTATTTCGCAGATAATGAATATACTGTAAATTTTCTTTTCTTTGTTAACAATTGGCTGATATATATCTATTCAGAGCAAACAAATTGTTACTATGCCCAATGCAAGTGTAAATCAAAAGGATTGTTTTTAAACAAGCAACGACCAAGTCGCATGTTTCGGGTTAAAGTGTACTTCAATTGGATACGCATAACATTAATATACTTACTCTTAGAAACAGCAGCTTTTTTCTTGATAGGCAATTTCTGTGTATTTTTCTTCTCCGAGACAAGTACCTGCAGTTGTTCTAAAATTTGTGCCTGTCCAGCTGAAAGTATTTTCAGTTGTGTCTCTATTTCACATATTCTTGCCATCATTTGTGGCTGAAAAAAACAACACAATTCACATATAATGTATACCGTACATACATATTTACTTATGCCTGTTTACGTCCATTAAAAAGCTATATTTAGTTACACGTGCGTCCATTATGATGTATTTAAATATGTTTTTATAGCATGAAAACAAATATAACAATGAGAGTATGAATGAAAAATTAACTCAATATTTGAAACAAACATTTTGAAATCAAACAAACAATACAATACAATACAATACAATACAATACAGTACAAATACAATACAATACAATCATGTGACAATACAATGCAACCATTTTTTTCACTCAGGTAATTCATACATGACAAGATGCGTACATATGCGAATGAACAACAGTGCCAACAATAGCTTAACAATACTACTACTAAGTAAACTGGTATAGTAATATAATTATAGTAATCAGTAACATGTCAGGAGTTGCAGAAATTAAACTGGTTGTGTACTTTTTTATTTATATGTATGCATGGAATGGGTATCTAAGCAACGGAAAAGAGAGAGTTATTTTAAATAGTTTAACAAAATAAAAGAACAATACAATGAATTTATGGATTATAAACAATATGCATTGTACGAAACATATCAATTAATAAACAGCGGCGTATGGAACTCAATATACTAACTTTACTTTTACAAAAGACATAAAGCTAATTTTGTCATTAGTTTGACATTTGTTTTAGTTAACAGTTCTTTGTATTAGGTATATTTGGCCTAATGCCATTATAGATTGGAAGGTATTTTCTTTCTAACATTTGAAACGGATGGGCAGACAAGAAGTAGGGGTATGCATAACCAAGATCTGATCTACAAATATGTACAAATATGGAAGTATCTTTCTGCGTCGTCAAAGTTATTATTCCTTCCTATTCCTTTTGGAAATGCGTGGTTAGCAATACAAAATTTACTTAAATCGAGTCTCAAGTTGGGTGAGAGTATAAGTATCTTTCATGGCCGAGAGTGTAAGATAGGTCCATTCCGACCCGAGCGTAGGGTGTTTTGCGGAAACGAGGTTTATGGTAGATAACAATTTAACTAAATTACATGTATTTCAAGACACAAGACTAAGTTCAAGTAAATAAGTTGTTTTTTAAAGCTTATAATTTTCAATCCAAAGTTCCATTAAACAAAGCTATCATAGATATATCCTGGATATGTCTAAATGATCATTCAAATAATTTACTTGAACATTAAAATGAAAATAAGCATAAATATTCTATTTCTTTTGAAAAATACAACACATAAAAGCTGTTTGACAGCTCAAAATACATTTGAGAAAATCCCCCATTGAATATCAATTTGGGAGTCACGTAGATGCCTTTTCTCCCACCTCAGTTAAACAAAATTAAGTAAAAATGTATTTTTTTGCCGGAACTCTTTTGTGCTTAGTAAAAATAATTGCATACGGATATGCAATAGTTCGTGGTTGTCATGGATATTCGCGCAGTGATTCAGAGTAGGCATATGGTCTGATCGGTCTTTAAATAGTTCTAAGAAGGGTGAAGCATTGATTCAAATATTGACACCAGACAAGGTTTCCATGATGCGCTAAAGACGACAGTCTTCAACAAGGGAGGTAATTACAATGTGCTGACCATTAAAAGAAGTTCCATACGGGCATTTTATCTTCGCCCGTGGGCAAGATAAAAATTTCTAGCATGGTTAAATTAATGGATCTACTTATCTGAGGTGGGAGAAATAAAAGTACTTCCTTATTCTAGAGTTTCCATCAACAATTAGTTGTTCTTGCCTTTATAAGAGTTATTCAACTTATTCATTACGGAGCTCTAATCTTGTTTGAACTGGCCAATTAGGGCTTCTTTAACATATTTGTATAAATTAGGGTTTGTATTTGTGGATTGTTCTTACAAAAGTAACAGTACAATTGTAAAACCCGTAATATTAAAAACTGATGGAATGTGATCTGTCAATTTAAAATATCTGGCATTATTACATTGCACAGATCTATCGCAGATACATGTGATCATTTAGTTTGGTTAGCTCGAAGAATGAATGTCTAAAATTTTACCATTTGACATTTTATTATTATTGTTATTATTATTATTATTATTATTATTATTATTATTATTATTATTACTATTATTATTATTATTATTATTATTATTATTATTATTATTATTATTATTATTATTAGTATTATTATTATTATCATTATTATTATTAATGAGTATCGACCAGTTTCACTTTCATTGTCATAGCCCAATACGTCAGCCGAATATGTTAGTATTGGCAAGATTGATTGTTCACACAATTGTTATCGTAAGAGTGTCGGTCAATCCGGATAGTAAATACGTTTAAGTGCATTAACTTTTTGGTCTGATCATCTAGGTGTTTATCGCGTTAGAAAACTTCCAGAGTTTGAAAAGAACATACCTAAATATATAAGAACTATTTTGTTACCGTGTCTATTTTCTTCTTTATTCAATGTATAGCGAGTTGACATTTTAGTACCCCAAACAACTACCTTTGTTTTATCGAAAATTTGCCGCAGTAGTATTGTTTTTACAAAAGTGTTTAAATTTCACTTCATAAAGCTGTTAAACAAGTTGTGGTCCTTGTGTACACTTATTCGACTCATAAATGATTCAGATTTATTCATTTAGAAAAATTGCGAACATTTAGTCACATAACAAGTCACACAACGCCTAACAAATCACACAACGCCTAACAAGACACACAACGCCTAACAAGACACACAACGCCTAACAAAACACACAACGCCTTACAAATCACACAACGCCTAACAAATCACACAACGCCTAACAAAACACACAACGCCTAACAAAACACACAACGCCTAACAAATCACACAACGCCTAACAAGTCACACAACGCCTAACAAAACACACAACGCCTAACAAAACACACAACGCCTAACAAATCACACAACGCCTAACAAATCACACAACGCCTAACAAAACACACAACGCCTAACAAAACACACAACGCCTAACAAAACACACAACGCCTAACAAATCACACAACGCCTAACAAATCACACAACGCCTAACAAAACACACAACGCCTAACAAAACACACAACGCCTAACAAATCACACAACGCCTAACAAATCACACAACGCCTAACAAAACACACAACGCCTAACAAATCACACAACGCCTAACAAATCGCACAACGCCTAACAAGTCACACAACGCCTAACAAGTCACACAACGCCTAACAAATCACACAACGCCTAACAAATCACACAACGCCTAACAAGTCACACAACGCCTTACAAATCACACAACGCCTAACAAATCACACAACGCCTAACAAGTCACACAACGCCTAACAAAACACACAACGCCTAACAAATCACACAACGCCTAACAAATCACACAACGCCTAACAAGTCACACAACGCCTAACAAAACACACAACGACTAACAAAACACACAACGCCTAACAAATCACACAACGCCTAACAAAACACACAACGCCTAACAAAACACACAACGCCTAACAAAACACACAACGCCTAACAAATCACACAACGCCTAACAAATCACACAACGCCTAACAAAACACACAACGCCTAACAAAACACACAACGCCTAACAAATCACACAACGCCTAACAAATCACACAACGCCTAACAAGTCACACAACGCCTAACAAGTCACACAACGCCTAACAAATCACACAACGCCTAACAAGTCACACAACGCCTAACAAAACACACAACGCCTAACAAAACACACAACGCCTAACAAATCACACAACGCCTAACAAATCACACAACGCCTAACAAAACACACAACGCCTAACAAATCACACAACGCCTAACAAATCACACAACGCCTAACAAGTCACACAACGCCTAACAAGTCACACAACGCCTAATAAATCACACAACGCCTAACAAGTCACACAACGCCTAACAAAACACACAACGCCTAAGTCACACAACGCCTAACAAATCACACAACGCCTAACAAAACACACAACGCCTAACAAATCACACAACGCCTAACAAGTCACACAACGCCTAACAAATCACACAACGCCTAACAAGTCACACAACGCCTAACAAATCACATTTACCGGTGACAATTTTTCCCTTGCCGTACCCCCTTTTTCTCCCAAAGAATAGTGATAGTATATTATTTTCACCAGATATACAGGATTTAATACAGCTATACATACTGTTTATCATATGTATAAATTTGCCTGATAGTTTATTCTGAACTTGAGTTTTCTCTATAAAAAAGAAGAAAGAAGTCTGCAGAGGAGGGGGCGGGGTGTAACTAAGATATCTTGGTTTCTAGTATTATTCAATATTTTGAAATGAGCATACATATCTGATAAGGAGAGTAGAGTACTGCGAGTTGTTTTTATTTAATCTAGTAAGATTTGGGTTTATGAGCGCTTCTTTGTGCTTGTGTATTAACGTATTCATCGTGATTTTATAGGGCCAACTTAGTTCTGGCTTCCATAACATTAATGTTGATATTTATTTTTTGATGTTTACAACACAGAACACATCCAAAAAGGTAATATATAACGTGTTCGCTGAAGTTCTTTAGCTAGGGCCGACTAGCCTTTCGTTTACGCTTATTTATTATTTAAAGACCGATTTCGGGGTTTCTTTTAGCCATATTATTATTATTGAGGTCAAAATGACTTTACTTTTTTGTAAACACTTTTAGAGCTATTTATACATGTGTAACTGATTTCATCAACTACTACATTTAATTCGTTTTCCTGTATTTGAGAATTTATTGGATCTACCGTTTGTTAGAGTACAGCCAGGCATGCAAGGGGATTCGGCGACGAGTTTTGCCAACATGAGTAACGATAGTTTCCTATGTGCGTTATACTTAGAAATGAAAAAGAGTGTATAATACTTGGTTTTATAAGTGTTTTCCCACATATATATTTAATTATGACTTAATGTCTACATATTAGACCGTTGTAGGTATACGCGTCATAAATTGTCAATTGTACATGTATACTTCTCTCGTATACCGTCTTCGTTATCAACCGTGTCATATTTCAGGTTATTATTAACTTAAGGTCGGAACCCTTCAGGTAGATTAAGACAGACCCACAAAATGTGTCCAATCAAAGTTTATTGAGGGTTTATTAACTCGTAATTGTTACATTATATATTTACACTTATTAAATCTTTAACTTTCATAAAGTTAGCTTACCTCTTCAGAAACACTTGTTGTCGAGTCGGCCTCACAGTATAAAACTCCATTTGTCGCCATTTTAGCTAGTGTCAGAGCATAACAGTTCTTTTCATATATAGCGTATACTTGATCTAGCTCTGTTTAGGTAAACACTTAGTTTCTAGGTCACACTGAGTTAAAATATTTTGTTTTTATTATGAAAGGTTAAAAGTCTAATGGTATGTATGTACATATCATATGAACCTAAGTATATGTACATTATCCGATGTTTTGATTATGAACAAAACACGAAGATATATCACGGTGGAGAACCCACGTGACTTATTTGCTAAAGTGCACGGCAACAAATGTCAACACGTCTCGATTCAGGTAAGGTTTTTAAAGATAACTTTCTTAATATTTGGAGATTGTTTGTAAAATAAAGACCATAAACCCCGCATTTAAGAGCTCTATCAACGGTAATAAAGAACTTTCTCTAATATTCTAAATTTTTCCTGAAAATCTTGACCAACTGATTTCTCAGAGTTGAAATCTAAGGCAAAGTACACGGCTTTTGACAAATCTATCGCTTTACTTCATGTTAGCCGTAAATGATTCATACACAAATCTTATTTTAAGCAAATTTTATGTATTTTAAAGTTTTCAGCGTGTATTGTTTAACTTCTTATAGTTATTTCAAAGGCGAAAATGAACTAAAACCAAATTGATAAAGTACACGGACATTTTAGGTTTGATAAAGTACACGGTCGTTTACAACCTTCAGTGTATATACTCATTATTTCACTGACTGGTGCTAAAACGAGTTATTATAGATTTATTTATTATTTCTATTCTTCAAATTCATTATTAAACATTGCTCCATGTTTGAAAAGACGCATTGTTATGGAGTGGCAATGGAAGAATGAACGCGTTTTAACTGTTAGACCGACGGAGTCGCCTAAATGATGGGCTCATTTTCATGAATCATGGAATCATGTGTTATCACACTAAAATTCAGTCCCGTATTTTAACAATATATTCGCAATTGACATATAAAGGGCTTGAAATTTATGTAAAGTGTGTTCCACTTCTTTTTCGTATCGTATATGTAAAACGTGTTTGTATTCATTATACATGGTAAACAGTAACACATAACTGCTTAATAACTTCATTTTGTCAATTTTGAGAAAGAAAAGTGTTCTTGTACTTTTAATGTCTTCGATTGCTAGTTGATTTGATAGACTTATGATTTTGTGGCATTTGTTTCATTTCAGAATATGAAGACTCCGACTTTATGCAAAGAATGCGGAATGGCATTTCAAAATAATAAAAAAACACCTAGTAGACCACGATAGAAGGCATTTTGGTCATTTGCCATCGTTTTTGCGGGAAAGTGTTTACACAGACACAGGTTAGTTTTTAGCTTTATTTTTCCGCAGAGAAATAAGAATATACTAAAGTTATACTTTTATTATGACTCCCCTCGTGTAGAGGTTAAGATTTGCCGTCGTCTGACTGTGTTTCAACTTTTTTAAGGAGTTGCGTTTTTCACATAATAATGTGGTCCGTGTTTCAGTGGACAGGGTTGTTGTGATTTATGATACTGATTACACGATCAAACTCTCATTGCGTGGCAGTAATATAGTGTTTTTTTATAAATTATATTCAATAACTGACATTGCCAGCATTTCTCGCTAACTTGTGACAGTACATGTCTTTTTTATAGGTGCAGCAATCACGGCGAGACAAAGTTGCACGTTTGCAAATATTGTGGCAAAACTGCTCTTGCAAGACTTGAAGATACACGAAAGACGCGAAAGCGGCCGATTGAAGCTAACCTGTGATATGTGTGTGTTCAAATTGGGTGACACGACCAATCTCAGTGACCAGGTTTCTACTAGACACAGGGGAATGACACGTCACAAATGTCTACAGTGTCGCTCAGAATTCAAGTTCAAATCTGGACTCAGCAGTCACGTTAAGGCGAAACACACCTAATCAGAACACATTGAAAGATCACAATGGTCTAGTTAGAAGTGCATTCTAGTATGTTGCCGAGTTAAAATAACGTTTTGATGAGTTTAACATTTTATTAAGATAATTAGCAAAACGTACTGTTATCAAATGGTGCTCTTTCAAAATGTTCGTTTGTCTTACAGTACTGAAAAAATTGCTGTCTAAAATCAGTATGAAAACGGATTGAGCATACAACATTTTCACAAGGTTTAGAGATGCATTGTTGTCATTTTCCCATTGATGTCCTATAAACTCTTAACTGCATGTATATTAAATAATTCAGCAAGCTTTGAAACACAATTATTTTGTAATCACATTTCAGCCTTTAGTCTAGAACATTCTAATGTTCCATGCTCAGCTCTTATCTAGATGTTCAAGTCTTAGTCCTAGCCTGTAAGTTGGTAATATAGTGTGCTCTCATTCCTCCTTGCTGTTTCCCTTCTAACTCCGAGCCTCCATCTTTACAATGAGTTCCTGTCTGTATTGTTCGAACGACCGCAGTTTTACTGATATCAGATACTATGTGTTCAGACTGAACCAAATAAAAGATTCAGCGTTACCTGAAAGGTATGAACAATATGCTTTAAATGTGGAAATATATATAAACTAATTGTGATGTGCCTATTTTATTTTTTATATCACATCAAAATAGGAACATTCATGTTATTTATAATCACCACAAACGGGCCGCTAACTACAGAGATGTTTTATTCGCCGTCAGTCCAGATTATAATTTATAAGTAAAACTATCTGATTTTTGAAGAAATGTATGTATGATTCTGTATTGATCTGCATATTTAAAAGTAATCGAACTTATAATGGCAGACTTTCTCTTAAATTATCCCATAGACTATCTTTCAACTCCTCATTAAATATGATTGCTAAATATTTAGTTATTTAGGTGTGCGTTGTAATGCAAAATTTATTGATACAACTAAAACTAAACACTATACATTCTGACTTCACGAATAGAAAATGCTTATATAACGATGAAATTGTAAACCGCACTCTACTTTCAAACATAAACTAAAATGACCGTGTACTTTATCAAACCTAAAATGTCCGTGTACTTTATCAATTTGGTTTTAGTTCAATTTTACCTTTGAAATAACTAGAAGTTAAACAATACACGCTGAAAACTTTAAAATACATAAAATTTGCTTAAAATAAGATTTGTGTATGAATTATTTACGGCTAACATGAAGTAAAGCGATAGATTTGTCAAAAGCCGTGTACTTTGCCTTAGATTTCAACTCTAAGAAATCAGTTGGTCAAGATTTTCAGGAAAACTTTAGAATATTAGAGAAAGTTCTTTATTACCGTGGATAGAGCTCTTAAATGCGGGGTTTATGGTCTTTATTTCACAAAAATTCACCAAATATTAAGAAAGTTATCTTTAAAAACCTTACCTGAATCGAGACTTGTTGACATTTGTTGCCGTGCACTTTACCAAATAAGTCACGTGGGTTCTCCACCGTGTATATAAGATTTTTTTATGTTTTCTATTTCATTTCATTTTATGCCAAACATAAAATATTTATTATCTTAACCTTAAGTAAAGACAAACAAAGGAACACAATATAGTTGTGCCAACAAGCGGGGTATTTTATTTTGTATATTCTGACAATTCAATAACATTCACACAGGCACTGATTCCCTGAATAGCCATAACATGGTGAATGGCTCAATGTTCCTATACACAGTGATGAATGCTTCTGCATTGTAGTAATGTCCGGAATCAATGCCACTCACAGCCCTCTACACGAATAAACTCCCATTCGTACGTTGGTAACACAAACAATACCAAACTGAAAAATAAATATGCGTTAATAACACAGAAACAATCATCTATTTGTATATCATTTTTTGTAATCAATAAAACACGCTACTAGTGTACAATGACACGATCCTCTCCGTACCCCACTTGCTTATCGAATGATTTCCCAAATCAGTACATAACCCGATACTTGTAATTTCCTCGAGGAAAATGTAAAACTTATATAAACTACAGTACCCTACAAAATCTACCTCACAACCGAATTTTACATTATCAATTCCGATAATAAATACATGCAATCATTGTTATTCTTCGCTCAAAAAATTTACGTGCGTAAACTCATCCGACCAAGACGGGGTTTTCCCCCAATCCATGTGGCGCAGATATATATAGCGAACTTAAACAAATTGGACTGCAGATTTTATTATTTAACTGTTTTGGACTAAAATGAAAAACGCACACTATTATTGTCCCTAAAAACCTGAAACAGCATATATATAATATAATTTTTCATTAGGATTGTTTTTGAAAATTAAATTAAATTAACAAATCATACTGTCATACTTTATAAAAAGAAAAAAAAATCAAATTTTGAGAATCAACTTATTGCGAAAACCTTTAAAAGTTATTAATTGATTCAACATTCATTTTACCTGAAAACCCTTTTTAGGACGTACGTGTTCTTCCTTTTAAATCTTAAATAAAGGTTCAGACCTGGTATTCTGATACTTTGTGGGCATACTATAAGGTTGTTGTGCTTTGTTTGATGAATATGTTTTTGACGATAGGTTAAAACTTAGGAATCTGGTACATTTATGATGTCTTGCGGCGCTATGCTTCACTTGAGAAAAATGGTGAATTATATTTTAACCAAGAAACTCAACTCAAGCCTACAACAGTAGGAGATATGAACTGCATTACATCCCTTTGGTCGAATACCACAGTCTCACTGTATGTTTTCCATAGCTCACGGAACAAAAACTTCCGAATGACACAACAAAACAGATTTTTTTTTCTAAAAGATATGATTGTTTTCGATACTGTCATGTAGAAGTCTTTTAGGACGTACTATATCATGTGCAACCGTTTACTGGTATAAAGGATGATTCAATTGGAACCAGTTTATACATTTGTTTAACATGTACGATTTCGAGGGTCATCAGTTCTTTTTGACCTCGAAGAGCCCAAACGACATGAGTATTGACATTACGAACTCCTCGGCCATTTTCCATCCCAAACAACCTCGGATATATGCCGGTACTGAAGTAGTTCGTAAAATTTTAGATAATAATATAAGTTGCGTAAGCCATATTTTTGTCTAATGACACAAGCGACCTAAAGGGTTCCGACCTTGCGTAAGAAAAAGTTATTTCTAATTACTCAACCGACCTGAAGGGTTCCGACCTTACGTAAGGAATAGTTATCTCTAATTACTTAACCGACCTGAAGGCTTCAGGCTGTGCGTAAGAAATAGTAATCTTGAGCTATTCAACCGACCTGAAGGGCCGTTCCAACCATGCGTAAAAACAGTTATCTCTAATTACTTAACCGACCCGAAGAGTTCCAACCTTGCGAAAGAAACCGTTATCTCTAATTTCTTATCCGACCTGCAGGGTTCTGATATTGCGTAGGAAATAGTAATTTCTAAATACTCAACCGACCTGAAGGGTTCCAACCTTTCGTACCAAACTGAAATCTCCAGTTACTTAACAGACCTGAAGGGCTCTGACCTTGCGTAAGAAATAGTATTCTCTAATTATTTAACCGACCTGAAGGGGTCTGACCTTGCGTAAGAAATAGTATTCTCTAATTATTTAACCGACCTGAAGGGGTCTGACCTTGCGTAAGAAATAGTATTCTCTAATTATTTAACCGACCTGAAGGGTTCTGACCTTGCGTAAGAAATAGTTATTAATAAATACTCAACCGATCAACCGACCTGAAGGGTTTCGACCTTGCGTAAATCATATAAATATTTAATTACTTTTCCGACCTGAAAGGGTTACGGTCTTCGTAAGAATGTTAATCTCTAATTACTCAACCAAAGTGTTCCGACCTTACGTAAAATAGTAATCTCTAATTACTCAACCGACCTGAAGGGTTCCGACCTTGCGTAAAAAATAGTTATCTCTAATTACTCATCCGACCTGAAGGGCTCCGAATTTGCGTAAGAAATAGTAATCTCTAACTACTCAGCCGACCTGAAGGGTTTCGACCTTGTGTATGATACCATATCAACAACTATGGTCCTCTCATGGATTATTTCCTCCGTTGTATGTTTATAATATTGATAATATAGAAATATTTGAATATCGTGTTTAAATAAAAACACACAAACAAATCGTGTAAAATAACACAAATGTTTAATGTGTGGCCTTTAACAGTATTTGAACCAAAGACAAAAACATTATCGCAAAAAAGTTATCGTTTTTTGAATCTCTTACCCTTACCACCAAACCATGTTCGTTTTACAAGTAAAGCGGCATTAAGGGAAATTATCATACATTAACATCGCTTCTTATGTTTAGTATATTTCTCTGAACAGAAGGTCTGTCAACAGAAAGTTATAAAAAGTCTTGTGTTTCATTTCGCAAAGATTTGTATTGATATTAACTGAGCTATAGCATAATTATGATCATGTAAATAGCATATTTAAACTGTTTTTTTTTTTTTGTATGTGTATGTACATTATATAGCTTTTTTTTATTCAATACCTATTACCATGCTTTAATCCAGTGATTCATATGCTTTAATCCAGTGATATATGTGAATCACTTTTGCATGTTTTTTTTGTGTACTGTTTCATAATTAGAGCCATCTTTGTAATAAATCTTCTTCAAAAGGCGGAAATAAATATATCTATCTCGTATAAGACTAATCAAATTAACGCTTGTTAACAAAAACTAAAAAAGGAAATAATGTTTATAAATGATCTGTCGATGTTTACGTCAGAAAAATATAATCTATTATCGCGGTTTGCGGTTACATAATTGTCTAGCACATTGAATTCAACACTCAATTAAGTCACCTGATAAAGCTATTGTGATTTATTTAACTATTGGGGATCTTTATAATGTTTTCAATAATTTACTTCACGGGCAATCAATTTAAACTTAGATCAATACATACAAGTTAGAACACTACATTTAATAAATGATATGATTCAAAAATGTACGAACTACTTCTACTGATGTACCGGCATACATCCAAGTTTGTTTTCGATAAAACTGGCCGAGGAGTTTCGAATGGACAGCGAGGGCCGGTCAAAATCAGACCAAGTTCGATTTTTTTTTTGGTTAACGCTAAGGCCCCCAAGGAGGTAAAAACTGAGATTGTTTACTGTTTATGATTCACCTTATCATTGAAGTTGAATTGGAATAATAAGCTGTGTTTTTGAATTATTACATCGCCATTGATTAACAATGGCTGATCTTATGCTTTTCCTTCTACTGTTCCTATCTTCCGCAAATAATGACGTGTAAATGCTACTTAAATGTAATGCATTCTTGCCTTTGTCGAAGACAACTTAATCATGACAGACTCCTCTGATGTTTGAACCGTATATTTAATTAATAAATGAACACAACCTCTGGGTGGGATTCAGTATTGATCTTAATTGGATTAAAGAATGATGTAGCTAATCGGATAGCGTGATATAAATAACGAACTTCTACAGTGAATGGAGTCAATGATATATGACCATTAGATTGCCCTAAATTGCGTAGTAAATACCACCCCAGATTAACGTTTTTATTCATCCATCTTAATTCACGTTAAGTTCGATATATATTAATATAATTAGTATCATCATGAAACCAAATTAACTTAACCCTGACACAAAATGATGAATGTCCGAAGAATCCCTCCCATCCAAAAAAAGCTAGGAGTCTACCACCGAAGGACGATAGCCATGGAATACAACTAATCAGCAGTATATATGCGGCTTCTCTCTACCAAAAATTAAAACCAAAAGAGTAGCAAGTGAAACAGAGAAATATGACACAGTCTTGTTATGTTATTAAGGAATACATATAAACATAAGAACTACACTGAATGTGCTCTAACTATTTATTGCGACATGTTTTTATGATCTCTAAACAAGAACTGATAAGCATTTCGGCAGTGCCTTGATATTTAACTCATTAGGGCAGATAACCCTTAGATGAAAAAGCTATCATGTAACAAGTCTTAAATCATGAATTCATTCCATAAAGAAAATAATGTTAATACAAACCCATGTCCGCATTCATCTTTATTAATAATAAAACAAGAGTAGATTCAAAGCAAATATATTTAAACCATAGAAAATATTAACTGAAATCAAAAGAATAAAACATAGCATAAAGCTGCAGTCTCACAGATTGAACGTATTGGCAACTTTTTATTTTTTGTCTTGGAACGAGCCATTTTTTGCGAAAATGCATGGTAACGAGTTATATAAGACTGCTGACAAAATATTAGATCGCAGATATTTAAAGTTAAGTTCAAAAATTGATATTTCATGAATTTTTTCTTAAACCGTTATTATTTTTCGAACGGAAATATGAAAATCTGCGATCTGATCTTTTGTCAGCAGTATTTTATCATTGGTTTGCATATATTTACGCAAAAATTTGCTCTTTCAAAACAAAAAATTAAAAAGTTGTAAAAACGATTTAGCTGTGAAGCTTTAAAAAAACTTAGAACGTTGGCACTAGAGCAGACAAAGCCTTTGTTATTGTGATGCACAGGTTAAGGAAAGCGGTAAGATTTTCTCCGATAGTGAACACCGATAGTAACGACAGATTTCTTTTTAAAAAAAGTGCATTTGAAGGGCACCCTATTGGTTGATGCAAAATCATATATATTTTAATAAATATATCTAAAAAAAAATGCAATTTTAAGTTTTAACTCATTTGTTATTTCCAATATTATTTTGTAGGAGCAATAGGTTTTGAACAGTAAAGTGGTATTAACTCAAAATGATAAAATATCATTTATTAAATTATCTTAAAACTGTTCGCCCCAAAGGCAATTTAAAAATCCACAAGAGTTTTTTCACTGTCCCATGCGTAATTTATGCAGGGCAATATTTTTCTTTTGTAGCAGGAGACAGTTTCCATCCAGTCCCATCTTTCACCTCCGGAATTCCTGTTGAAATAAAAAATATAAATAAATAAATAATCATTTGCACAAATTTTGATTATTATGACTTATAAAAGACATAAATACGTCTATTTCTTTTAAGAAGTTTGCATATATCACTGTTGCTACGGCTTGACCCAATTATTTGTAAGTGTTGTCTGCTGCGGGTCCCTGAGAACTCCGATATGTCTTACCATTCGGAACTCTTCGGCCATTTTTTCAACGAAAACAACCTCGGAAGTACATAGACGATTTACAACGTCGGAATTATTTACATTTAAATACTGTTAGTTGATCACCTAGTTACTTCAATTTAGCAGTATTATTCTTTGGAATCTTAATTTTTTATGCAATAATACAGTTCAATGGGGAATAATTTTAAATTGGTAATACAAATATTACGTTAAAACACTACACTTTTTATGTTCTTAACATTAATTTTCAAGAACTACTTCTACTGGCTGACATCCGAGGTTGATTTTGATGGCAAATAACTAAGGTGTTCCGGTTGTTTTCATAATAGCTTGATCAAGACCAGTTGTGGTATTCAATGTTCATTATAAACCAATCTAATGGTCAATACATCATTGACTTTATTCACCCTATTGTTCAGTTATTAAAAAAAGAAATCCGATTAGCTACATCGTTAATATATCTAATAAGACAAACATTGAATACTAACCCAGTAGACAAACAATTAATCAAATCCTGTTGAAAGGCGCAAGGATCAATAGAGAGATGTTTTCAGGGTTTGCATTGGTTAAATACAAGAATGCATAAAATAATGCTAATACAACCTGATCTCATGGTCTCTTTGACACAATCAAAATCTAAACATTTGAATCTTATATGGTCATGTTTACCTGGATGTGTAAGTTTTGAGGCATTCCCGGGGTTTGCCGAAGCATATGTCCACGTGCAAGTTGGGTCTTCGAGCTCTACGCCGTTTGTGCGTCCGTCTCCGTCCGAGTCTATCCAGCACAGATTAGCCCAAATATGTTCTAGTGTAGTTCCATTTTCTTTTTCCTTTTTGAAGTCCTGAAATACGAAAACGTGCATTCTTGTGATAAACTTATCAGCCGAAATATATTGCAATTGGTGCCTTTTCAGATATTGCTGGGTTTGTTTGTAAAGAGTGTATTCAGTGTGTGTATACCATGTGATAAACGACGTCATATATCGGCTACGTCGGAAGGCTAGTTGGTACGTCGTTTTCAATTGTAACAACTCGGCCATCTCCGGCAAGCTTCGAGAAATCCTGTTGGATACTGGCAGAGGTGTTCCGATTGACGTCGTTTCATGACCGGAGTTTGATTAGGTGACTAGATTCACTTCGATAAACATGTTTCCAAATTATTGTTTTGACAGTGCTACATCAGACGGCGCTTTTGTAAAGGTTTGTCAACGTGTTTTCAGAAATCAAACTCTGTTAAAAGACCGAATGTGGGGCTCTGTAAGCGGCGGAGACTGCGCTATGTTCCATTTAAAATGGTGAATTATGCCTTTCGGCGGTTTACCCACATAGGAATTGTATTATGGGAAACATAACGTAACACTCATCAACTTATTCTTTTTGACTTTGATTTTATGGCATTTTGAATAAATGCCCACTATCAATCAACGCAGTGTTTTTCTTGTATTTTTCCTACATACATTACTAGTTCAACCTGCTTGCGTTCGCCTTTTTAACCTTATAACGGTACAGTATATAAATAGTAAGTTATCTTTGCTTAAAGTCTTCATTCAAAGCAAAATATTGCCTTCCGACATAGCATTTATGACGTAAGTTATCACGTGGTATACACACACACACACGCACGCACGCACGCACGCACGTACACACACACACACACACTTGTATTGCGTAACTTGAAATGTTGTGATAAAAATAGTTATACAACCTATATTGTTTTGCCCATATGATAAACTGGGACTTTGTTTTGATTTTAGCTCATCTGTTTCAATTCAATTCAGTTTATTCAAGTAAAGAAAGTCCACCGCCATATAAATTAAACAAAATCTACAAACAAAGATAGTATTGTAGTTGCAACATAAGATTTACATATTTAACATGTTCAACAGATGGTATACATAGGTTGTTAACTTAATAATTGTAATATCATTTTCAGACATTAAAGCTGCACTCTCACAGATTGACCGTTTAAACAACTTTTTTTGTTGTCTTGGGATGAGCCAATTTGTGCGTTAATGTCTGAAAACCTGTGATATAAGATTGCTGAAAAAAGTCTGATCACAGAATTTCATACTTACGCTATAACAAAAATATTTTTTTCGGCAGTTTTCAAAATAATTGTGATCTGTTGTAAATGACTCAAATTGAAGGTAGCGATGCCAAAGTTAGCCGATTCGAAAAAAAACTTCAAATATATCAGTCTGTGAGAATGCAGCTTTAAAGAGTATAACTCATTTTATATTATCAAAAGGAAAGAATGCATAATATTCACAATCAATCACTGTCAAATTTTAATTCAGACAAAATATATAATGTGCAGTATATATATATATATATATATATATATATATATATATATATATATATATATATATATATATATATATATATATATATATATATATACCAAGCTTCATATTTGAATTATGGTTTGAAAAGCAAAATCTAGCAAACGAAAATCTTATTTGTTTAATATATAAAATAAAATTTCTATTCATCGGTTGAAAAGTATAAACTGAATTAGTATGAAAGTTATTTTGTCGGGATCTTTGACGTGTGTATTGCAGTACACATACATGTTTGTCATAAATTGAAAGCCATTTAAGACATTAACATGTTCTTTCACAAGCGGACCCACCCCCCACCCTTAAAAAAATAATACTAAAAATAAAATAAAATAAAAACAATAATACAAAAAATGACTAAATAATAATAATTATATACGAGATATATTTATCGTATATACTGACGACCGCCGTTGGCTCGAACTCGCTTGGCTCAAAGTCCTTGTTGGCTCGAATTAAATGTTAATGACCCATTTCTTTATATATAAATATAAAATATAAAATATAGCGCATGCTTAATATGTAAGTCTTACATGGTTTGAAAAACTTTATTGAAACATTATTTTTTTCAGTTTATTTTTTCATTTTATTTATGAATATTTACTTTGATTAAAATATAATAGGGTTAATAGTACTGCATTTTGATCCGGGAGGTTGTATTCCACTCGAGTGGATTTTTCCAGATTCGGATCTCACGAGGCGATAGCCGAGTAAAATCAAAATCGGCAAAATTCCACGCGAGTCAAATACGACATTCCGAATCAAAACGCAGTACTAATTACCCTTTTATTATATACATTACTGGTTAGATCACTTAAAAGCCACATGTTTTCATAATCAATGTCATTTTAACGACACACTATTTTGCTTAAAGACGTCATTTTAACATCGCGCAACGATACTTGTTACGTGACGTCACAAGGGTTGAATACGACCCTATTTTGCGATATGTATTGCATGTGGATTCATGATGAGTATATAATAAACTTAAATATCCTTATTGAGTATATAAAAAGATTCATGATGAGTATATAATAAACTTAAATATCCTTATTGAGTATATAAAAAGATTCATGATAAGTATATAATAAACTTAAATATCCTTATTGAGTATATAAAAAGAAAAAACTCAAAACATACCGCACCAAAAGGGTTCCATGACTTTGCTTTATCGTTCGCGCTCATAATTATTTTCTCATGTGAGGTATGTCCAACACTTTGCCAAAATTGACCAGCTGTACATGGGTCCGGCACATGCTGTCCGTGTGGAATGAATTGCGTGAAATTTGGATGGGCAAAGCCATTTTGTATCAACATTGAAAACAGAAGCCAACACAAATGAAATGCAACGTACGTCTCCATTTTAATTATGGTTTAACTGCTAATGGAATCGTGGTTATATATCGGTGTATTGTTTTGTGAGAAAATGAATTATATACGCTTGAATAACCATATCTGACAATTAAATAAGGTAATTAATCATTTTTGCAAACTACAAAAAAACAACATGACAATCAATTTACTGACGTAGCTAATTGTCACGAATCTCTTTTTAAAGAGAAACAATGATGTGTGTGTTTTTTTGTATTGATTTAATAGCCGTTCCAAGAATCGTCTATATAAATATGATAAATAATCGCTACAACGTGATTTTAAATAAGGTATATATGAAGTAAGCAAAATACATGCATCGCATATATTAAAGATGCACTCTTACTCCCCAATAAGATTTACCACAATTTATACATTTTTGTAAATATACCAAAAAAAGATGAATTAATGTCAAAAATAATGTTTCTAAGAAGGATACCGAGATTAATTTAAAAGAAAGGTGCAGAAAACACGGTATTTCTACCTTATGAGACGATAGTAGATCGCAGTAAAACTTTTAGCACTCACCAATCATTTAAAAAAAATGCGTTTTCAGCTATCAAATACACGGTTACAGTCTTATTATCAGTATTTTTTTTCCATAAATGCATTATTTAGTACATATTTACCACTCAAAATTTATGTTTGTTATACATGTGTATGTATTTATTTTGAATAAGAGTCTCACTTTAAGTACTGCTAATTGATAGTAAATAATGATTGATATTTTTTTTAAACCACGAATCGTCTTTTTATCCGACAAAAACAACAAAGAGCTAGAGTTTGTTTTCAATGTTTATTTCTTTTTTTCCTTGTGTACTTAAACACACCAGGAAAAATATAATGTTTTACCTTACCGCACAAAATTTCCCTTTCAAACCCCACTTTGCCAATCGGAACACCTCGGCCAGTATCCAACACGAATTGGTCTATCTCGAAGCTTGCCGGAGATGGCCGAGTTGTTACGATTGCCACTTTGCTTCTAAGGCGCTCTTTATTAATGTTATTGTTTTCAGCACTTTATATGTTCTTTACATGGCTGCAATATTTCCCTGTAATTGAAGGAGACAATTTGCCGTCAGGAAGCTCCTTAATACCTGTGAAAAGAGAATCGTTATTTTAGAATGAGAATGCTTTAAAGCTGCACTCTAACAGATATACCGTTCTACAACTTTTTTTTATCTTTTGTCTTCGAATGAGAATTTTTTTTGCATAAATATCTCCATACCAGTGATAAAGATTGCTGATAAAAGATCGGATCGCAAATTTATATATTTCCGTTCCAAAATTTGTTTTATGGCTTAAACCGTTACTAACAAGAATGCATAAAACATCATTTTTAAACTTCAATTTAAATATCTGCGATCTAATTTTTGTCAGCAGTCTAAAATGACTGGTTTACATGCATTTTCCAACATATTGGGTCGTTCCACGCCAAAAATCAAAATGTTGTCAAAACGTCCAATCTGTGAGAGTGCAGCTTAAAAAATGAAATATACAGTGCCAAGCATTGTAGCCTTAGATTTAACGAAGGTCTTATTTAAAGGGACATGGTTTTGGCACATATTTTCGGGCCAATGACAATCGAGGATTTACCCTATTTACTGTAGCTCCATACCATGTAGAGCAGAGTTGACAGTGAATACAAACATTTATTTTCGTGGAGAGCATTTTGTCGATTTACATGATTTGGTAAAGTCGTCTATTTTTCATAGATATATATCGCTCTGTCCTTTGCGCATGCGTGAAGTCAATATGATTGACAGTTAAGGGTGCCGCTGTCTAGATGCAGTTGAAGCCTACGTTATGAACCCGTATTGAAATTAAATGTGTAATGAGCTATCAAATCGTATTGACATCTACTCAGTGCACAAATAAAATATATTTATGACAATATTCAAATACAAATCTCATTTTTATTTCTTCTTTTAATATGCTCTTTATATTATACAACCAATTCAGCAAATTCATCTTATTTTGGGAATAAGGGTGCATCTTTAACACTTAATTTATACCGATTTTGCATTAATTCAAATGCCATAGCTATATTGGGCACAGTCACAAACAAAACCTCAGATGCATAACTTCACATACTGGTTAACATTCATGTTTAAAAGTTGCATGACTCTGGCTGTCATTCCTTTGGAGATATACGCGACTTAAGACTGCATGCTCTCTATGTCATATTTTCGCAATGTCAAGGGCTATAACTCTGCACTTATTGGGCAGCACACTAACAGTGTGTGTATACCACGTGATAAATTTCGTCATATATGCTACGTCGGAAGGCAGCATTTTGCTTAAAATGAAGACTTAAATCAAAGACAACTTCATTTACAACACAATTTTAAATGAAACAAAGGGCAGTCTATGCCGCTTAAAGAGCCCCTCATTTGTTTTATTTCCGAAATTTGATGAGATCATTAGTTTCATCAAACACTTCGCCAAACCTGTTTCCAAAATAATGTTTTGACAGTGCTCCGACAGTTTGTCGAAGTGTTTTAAGAAACTTAACTCGCAATCAACTTCTGGTAAAAACCGAAGGCGGGGCTCCGTAAGCGGCATAGACTGCGTTGTGTTTCATTTAAAATGGTGAAGATTTAGTGAAGTTATCTTTGTTCAAAGTCTTTTTTTCAAATCAAAATATTGCCTTCCGACGTAGCATTTATGACGCAATTTGTCACGTGGTATACACACACTGAATAAACAGATGCACAACTTTATGTTGGTTAATATTCATGTAAAGATTTGTGACTCTGGCTCATATAATACTATTTGCAGATACACGCGACGCAAAATTGTACGCTCTTTAGGATATGTTTAACTCAGTAAATGACCACACACAAAACCCCAGCAGCAAACATTTCTGTAAAGTTTCATCACATGTTCTATCAGTGTGTGTATACCACGTGATAAATTACGTCATATATATGCTACTTCAGAAGGCAACATTTTGCTTAAAATGAAGACTTTAAACAAAGATAACTTTGTTTTACTACACAATTTTATTAAAGAGCCCCGCCTTCGTTTTATTACCGGAGTTTGAATAGGCAATTAGTTTAATTCATCAACCACTTCGGCAAACGGCTGTATTGTGAAAAGGTTTGTCGAGGTGTTTTAAGAAACTAAACTCTCAATCTAACTCTGGTAAAAGACCGAAGGCGGGGCTCCGTAAGCGGTGTAGTCGGCGTATTGGCGCTATGTTTCATTTAAAATGATGAAGAAATAGTGAAGTTTTAAGTCTTTATTCGAAGCAAAAGTTGCCTTCCGACATAGCATTTATGACGCAATTTATCACGTGATATACACACACTGTCTATGTGAAAGGCAATAACGCTTTGCTTTTATGGCGAAGCAACACACAAAAACTCAGGCGCACAACTTCACATACACGTTAACATTCCTATAAAGTTTTGTGCTCTAGCTCATATATGTTTATGGTGATACGAGCGACGCTTATGCTGTACAAAGGCTTTTGTGCAACTAAGTCAAGGGCCAAATCAACAAAACCGTGGGTGCACAAATTCACATGCGGTCAGGCGCGTAGCTGCTTATACGCGAGTACGCGGCTGAATCAACATGATTCTGACAAAAAATCAGCCAAAGTTGCAGTGCTTGACTACATGACCCTAAAACTGTCAATTTTCCAGTACTATATAAAGCATATCAGAACGCCCAGAATGCGCCAGATTGCACCATGGTTTTCAAAATTTTCCACGGTGGCATGCCGCAGGACCCCCTAGCACAATTATGAATCCATATAAAAAGAGGGCTGGCTACGCCCCTGCTGGAAAACACACCTGTTAAGTTTTACTGAATCACTTTTTTAGAGATACGCTCGACACATGATTTTGTAAGGGTCGTAACTCTGCACTTATTGACCGAATCAACTAACACATCTTCACCTCGAGGGGTGAAAGCGAAAATGTTCTATCTGCTTCTTTATTTAATGTCACTTAGAACCTTTTCCACACCTCGTGACCTGCTGCATAATATTTTTGTAAAGAGTCAACACCCTACCTAATACTGTTGGAGATCAGCGATACACATTTGAGGTGGGCCGACAGACAGATTAACAGTAATACAGACTGACAGAAAAACATCTATGCCAAAAGCAATATGTATCACTTCAGTCGAAGGGGAGACATTATAACTACGCACGTCGTGAAATATAGCTTTTGGTCCTCAACCGGCAATACGGCCGTATTTCACTCTGCGTACCTCGCATCAGAATAGTAGTATTGCGCGATGTTAAAATGACGTCATTAATAAAAATATTCGTTCGCGCTCATAATTATGTTCTCATGTGAGGTATGTCCAACACTTTTCCAAAATTGACCAGCTGTACATGGGTCCGGCACATGCTGTCCGTGTGTAATGTATTGCGTGTAGTTTGGATAAGCAAAGCCATTTTGTATCAACATTGAAAACAGAAGCCAACACAAATGACTTGCAACGTACGTCTCCATTTTAATTGTGGTTTAACTGCTGCTGTAATCCACGAGTGCGAAACAGTGGCTCCAGCTCTTTTAGGAGCTGTGTATAAAAAAGAGCCAATGACACTTCCGAGCTAGAGCAAAAGAACGGATATCATCGTAAAACGTAAGTATGACTCGTTGTTTTATCTAATATCACAATTATGAGGGCTTATTTGAGAACTCGGGGAATGCAGTGCCATATAAATATGTTTAATCTTCACACGTATTTCGGTTATTTTGTAAACATATTGTTTGTGGAGTTATAAAACCGATTCTCCCATCAAACAAATGCATGTTTACAAACGAAAGTAGAACATTTTCACCAATTTTCAGCTGAATATCACTCAAGAAGCTTACATTTTAAATAAAACAGTATTATCGAGTGCTTTTATTTTGTCGGGAATAAAAATGACCGCCTGTTTACCGAAATAAGCATGTTTATACTCTTTTTCTGGGTTGAGCTGGAGACAAAAGCCAGGGAGCTGGAGCCAAAGCGTGGAGGCTGAGCCAATACGCTGTATAATAATGCGCTCAACTCGGCATATTTGGAATAGTTGAAGTTCTGTATTAATACTGTATTAAGATATAGTTGTATTTTTTAAAATATATGATTATTTATGAATATTTTATGCAATTCATCTGATGATGGGCGTTGCAATCTCAGAAATGTCGATGGAGCTAAACAATCCTTTCACAACATCTATATAAGTATATGGTTACTGTTTTTTGACCAGTTTTTTACTCCAATCAGATTCCAAAATAAATTATTGTAGTGGATCAAAGAAAGTGTGTCATTTAACAAAGATTAGATAGACGATTGAATACGTGTTATTTTCTGTACTTTTGATTAATATTTGCTATATATATATATATACCGACATTAAACGCAAGCTTGGCTTAGTTTAAGTGAAAACTAGTGTACATTCTTACAATAATTTATTGTTTCCTCGACCAGCAAGGTCGTAATACATCATATGTAAGCACACGATATTAAGCCAATAAACCTCAGTGTGTGTGTGTGGTATTTTATTTAGGATTGACAAAGTTAGTTGCTAGACATTGTGGGTATAGTGATGGTACTCGATAGTAAAGCCACAACGCCAGACTTCAAACGAATCACTAACTGGTTTAAGTGTACATTTTTGTCATTGAAAATCTAATGTATTTGTTTACATTACGGTTCAAAAGTTGTACATGGAAGTTCATCGCATTTTTTCATTTTCATCCGACTTTGATTAAAACACTTTTTATAATCCCTTAACCCTTTTAAGATGCAGATATTGTCAAACTTAATCAATTTATTATAATATAACACAGCACGGGTTTGCTTTATTATTGATAACTTAAAGAAATAAACACCTTATAAGTATCCTCGCCCACTTATATATAACAAGAGCTGTCACAGAGACAGTGCGCTCGACTATTCCGCCGCTTTTCAGTGTAAGGATTGAAAAGTTTTGGCGAAACATACATGGATCACTGTTAGATTAGATTTCAATGCAATACATGATGTGCTGAGATATTAATATAAATATGGTTACATGCAAAATTTTAACCGCTCCTATAAGAGCTGGAGCCACTGTTTCGCATCCGTGTAATCGTGGTTATATATCGGTGTATTGCTTTGTGAGAAAATGAATTATATACGCTTGAATAACCATATCTGACAATTAAATAAGGTAATTTATCATTTTTGCAAACTACAAAAAAACAACATGACAATCAATTTACTGACGTAGCTAATTGTCACAAATCTCTTATTTAAAGAGAGACAACGATTTGTGTGTTTTTTTGTAATGATGTAATAGCCGTTCCAAGAATCATCTATATAATTATGATAAATAATCGTTTACAACGTGATTTTAAATAAGGGATATATGAAGTTAGCAAAAAACATGCATCGCATTATATTAATGATGCACTCTTATTCCCAAATAAGATTTACCACAATTAATATATTTTTGTAAATATACCAAAAATGATGAATTAATGTCAAAAACAATGTTTCTTAGAAGGATACCGAGTTTAATTTAAAAGAAAGGTGCAGAAAACACGGTATTTCTACCTTAAGTATGAGACGATAGTAGATCGCAGTAAAACTTTCAGCACTCACCAATCAAATGCGTTTTCAGCTATCAAATACACGGTTACAGTCTTATTATCAGTATTTTTTTCCATAAATGCATTATTAAGTACGTATTTACCACTCAAAAATTATTTTGTTATACATGTGTATGTATTTATTTTGAATAAGAGTCTCACTTTAAGCACTGCTAATTGATAGTAAATAATGATTGATATTTAAGGTTTTTATTAAACTTTTTTTTAAATCACGAATCGTCTTTTTATCCGACAAAAACAACAAAGAGCTAGAGTTTGTTTTCAATGTTTATTTCTTTTTTTCCTTGTGTACTTAAACACACCAGGAAAAATATAATGTTTTACCTTACCACACAAAATTTCCCTTTCAAACCCCACTTTGCCAATCGGAACACCTCGGCCAGTATCCAACACGAATTGGTCTATCCTGAAGCTTGCCCGAGACGACCGAGTTTTTACGATTGCCACTTTGCTTTTAAGGCGCTCTTTATTAATGTTATTGTTTTCAGCACTTTATATGTTCTTTACATGGCTACAATATTTCCCTGTAATTGTAGGAGACAATTTGCCGTCAGGAAGCTCTTTAATACCTGTGAAAAGAGAATCGTTATTTTAGAATGAGAATGCTTTAAAGCTGCACTCTATCAGATATACCGTTCTACAACTGTTTTTTTTTTTATCTTTTTTTGCATCTTTGTTTTGAGTCTTCATTTGAAGTAAAATGTTGCCTTCCGACGTAGCATTTATGACGCAATTTATCACGTGATATACACACACACTGTCTATGTGAAAGGCAATAACTCTTTGCTTTTATGGCGAAGCAACACACAAAACCTCAGGCGCACAACTTCACACACGCGTTAACATTCCTATAACGTTTTGTGCTCTAGCTCATATATGTTTGGAGAAACGAGCGACGCTTATGATGTACAAAGGCTTTCGTGTAACTAAGTCAAGGGCCAAATCAACAAAACCGTGGGTGCACAAATTCACATGTGGTCAGGCGCGTAGCTGCATATACGCGAGTACGCGGCTGAATCCACATGATTCTGACAAAAATATCAGCCAAAGTTGCAGTGCTTGACTCAAACTGTCAATTTTCCAGTACTATATAAAGCATATCAGAACGCCCAGAATGCGCCAGATTGCACCATGGTTTTCAATTTTTTCCGAGGGGGTCATACCGCCGGACCCCCTAGCACAATTATGAATCCACTTATGAAAAGAGGGCTGGCTAGGCCCCTGCTGGTTAGGCCCCTGCTGGTTAACATTCCTGTAAAGTTTTACTAAATAACTTTTTTGGAGATACGCGCGAAACATGATATTGTTACGGACGGCTGCTCTGTAGGCTATATTCAATTGAGTCAAGGGTCGTAACTCTGCATTTATTGGCCGAATCAACAAACAAACCGAAGTTTCACATCTTCACCTGCTGCTTAACATTTTTGTTTAGAGTCAGCGCCCTGCCTAATACCGTTGGAGATCCGTGATACACACATTTGAGACGGGCAGGCGCTAAATTGGCAATTCTACATACTGTCAGACAAACAGAAATATGTATCATATATTTGATGTATTACTTCAGGCAAAGACATAACTACGCCAGTCGTGATATAAAGCTTTTGGTCCTCACTCGGCAATGCGCGATGTTGAAATGACGTCATAAAGAAAAAGAATGAGTTATTAAAATGACATTTACAATAAAGTCTCCTTTAAGTGATTTAGACAGTGATGTATATATAAAACAATATACAAAATGAATAGGTTTTACATCGAAATAGTCAACAATAACCTGTCAACAATGTATTGTGGCTTTATGGTGATTGCAGCTATTTTAAGAAAGATATTTTGCAATCGTGAAATGAATTAAATCAACTATTTATCACTAGTTTATTGAGTATCTTTTTATTTAAAATGGTGTCACCAAGAAACTATAGGGCATCGATTGGGTTGTTTGGGGCATTTTAACACAAAAAACATGCTTATATTGTCGACAGACTTTTCCGAAAAATTGTAACTGCTTTTTGATTCTCAATCTGATAAAAACTTCTTTCGTAAAATTTGGTCAACTCCTTATAACCACAAAACATGTCGCAAAGGATAGATGTTTCACACCTAAATAATGTTTCTTTAAACTAAATGAAACATAAACTTTTTAACATTTTATTTTTGGCCTTTTATTATTTTATTTTTTATTTATTTATTTATTTATTTATTTATTTATTTATTTATTTATTTATTTATTTATTTATTTATTTATTTATTGTTTTATTTATTTATTGTTTTATTTATTTATTGTTTTTTTTATTTCTTGTTATTATTATTATTATTATTATTATTATTATTATTATTATTAATAATATTATTTACCTGGATGTGTTAGTTCCCTCACATCTCCTGGATTTGGCTCGCCAACTGTCCACATGCATTTTGGATCACCAAGCTCTTCGCCGTTCGTTCGTTTGTCTTTGTCCGAATCAATGTGACACAACTCTGCCCAAATGTTCTCTGGCTTCATCCCAGCTTTCTCCTGTATTTCTCTGAAATTCTGCAGGAATTAAACTTAACAATACATGTTAATACTAAAAGTTCAAATATACTTTTAAAAGGCTCTAGATACTCGGTCCTATTTTTGAATGAAGAGGTGTGTATATACGGACACATACCACTAGCGGTCCTGTGGGGGTGCACCCCCCCCCCCCACCCCCCATTCTCGTCCAAGTTTATTTTTCATTTCAATTTAGAAGAAAAAGTTAACATAATACGCCCCAAATGCACCAATTTGGACAAGAAATTGGGGGAGATCACCAAAACCCTCTAAGCTAAACTTTAAACAAAATAAATTTCGGTTCTGAGGGTGGGGCGTACGCTTTTGACTTCACTTACATTACGCCCCCTCTAACGTCAAATCCTTGATCCGCCCCAACATACTCAGGAATTACATAAAACAGTAAAGTATTAATAAATATCACTGGATTGCTAAATCTTATTAAATTTGTCAACGTTTAACATCAACACTTGACAATCAGTCTCCCAAAAAATCTAAACTGTGATGTTACTCACCACGCCAAAATCGTTCAACGTTCCCTTCGGGTCTGTTGTGTCATCTTTCTTAAACTTTATCTCATGGCCAACCCTCTTCCATTGTTTAACAACTGGGCTGAGACATGGGTCCATCACTCTCTCGCCGTTGGGAATGAGTTTCATGTATTCCGGGTAGCCCTTCGCAAACTGTACCGCCGTACAGATAACAAACACGAAGAATCCATAAGAAACTCTCATTTTTTGTGTTAATATATTTTGCGGTGTTAATGGCGACGGAGCTAGTATTTAAATTGTTCTTTATGTCGTAAATGCAAATAATTAGTTCTGCTTGAAAAGCGAGATAATTTTACGAATAAATCTAATAAGTTCTGCATGAACACATTATAATTTTACGAATTACGAAGAATCCTGTATAGTAGCTTTCCCTTTATAGATTTGCTAATTTACAAATCTAGCTAACCAAACATGTAATTAACATTATACACATGTTGTTATAACATACCTTTTAACTACGAAAATGTATTCATTTGTTTAGAATTTACTGTCTATCAATTGTTATCATTTTTACGTACAGACGCATAAATGTTGATTTAGTAAGGGACATTGGGTATGTAAGTTATGCGATTCATAAAAAATATATAGGACATTGCGCTTAAAGCTGCACTCTCACAGATTTACCCTTTTTACAATATTTTTTTTTATTTTTTCTATTGGAAAGAGCGAATCTTTACGTAAATATCTGCGAAACAATGATATAAAATTGCTGACAAAAATCAGATCGTAGATTTTCATATTTCCATTCGAAAATTAATGTTTTATGAACTAACGGTTTAAGAAAAATGCATAAAACATCAATTTTTGAACTTAAAAATAAATGTCTGCGATCTATTTTTTTGTCAGCAGTCTTATATAATGCAAGAAGAAATGAAATTGTCTAAGACTTACATAAAATTGATATCGTTGTCTACAACGCATTGCATCTTACTTACTGATGTATCACATCGCGTACAACACATGCATCTTACGCAGTTTTTGCGCTTTTTCCCATTCGAAGTTTACTGGGGTTGTCTACCACGTAAAATCCACAGTGGCTTGATACAAAGGCTCATTAAAGTCATGATAAATCAGTTCAACTAGCCAAAATTATGTTTTACACATACTTGAACATGTAAATTATCAATATAATACATTGCCTTAAACATACAAAAATGAGATTTGACAAATTTCAAATGTACCCTATACTGTTTCATTATCATAATAACTGGTTGACCAGAAAATTAAGTTTTGTGTCAACACTTATCTTTAAATTCATTTAGCTCTAGTAGTAACTGGTTATCTAGTTATGGTTTGCGAATTCCACTCAATAAGTAACATAATAACTGGTTGACTAAATAAGATTCGCGAACATTAACAGATTATCTTACGACAGTTAAATGCCACCATAAAGAAGCGCGAGTGAAAGACCCAAACGACACCGACCACGAGACAGAAACGTGCAAACACAACAAACTGT
The DNA here is from genome assembly GCF_026914265.1 of Mya arenaria. Taxonomy (NCBI): domain Eukaryota; kingdom Metazoa; phylum Mollusca; class Bivalvia; order Myida; family Myidae; genus Mya; species Mya arenaria. The sequence goes on along the minus strand of NC_069123.1, from coordinate 31,914,595 downwards.
TCACACACGCATCAAAATACGTTTATAAAAAATGATGGGATTACCAGTCTTATAAAATCTCAAATCAGATTTACACGTAGATATGTCATTTCAGTTTTCAGATATTATGGTCCAATGAAATAACCAGAAAAGTGGGAATGGTAACCGCCTCCTTGAAGATAACTAACAGACGGAAGGGGTTGACAGTTCAACCAGACTTTATCACCGGATACAAGCTTAACTAGAATCGTCACTGATTCTTCTGTCCATGTGCCTTGGGAAGTAAGGTGCACATAGCCGATCACGTTAGTGTGCTCGTTTTTCACGAGAACAACGTGGTACGTCTGATGTTGAGGACAACTGATGGTGACACTGAATTGGTACGTCCCGTTCTTAGGGGCGATGAAATGTCCGAATGTGGCGTCATAGTGCGAGCCTTCGTTCAAACTAATTTGGTCAAAAACGACTGGTCGGTCGCTACATCCCGTCACCGTTGTACCGAGAGTTGCCAGAAATGCTGGAACGTTTTCAAAGGGCGAACAACTGTTGCACTCGTTGTCTGAAAAATAGGTCAACACAATCATTGCATTAGTTGGTAAGACGAATTTATTTTGCTTGATTCAGAGCAAAGCTTATAGCTTAAAGAATTTCTCTTGGAGTCAGTTACCTTGGCATAAACCATAACAGATTTCCTTTTGGAGAAGCCATGGGAAAATAACCCTGGTAGGAATTGAACCCTAAAACTACAACTATTAAGCCAATTTCAGCGTCTTGTATTGACAGTAAGTAACGCATAAATATAATCTGTTGCATAAGTAAAAAGAAATCCAATAACTACTTGTACATTGATATAACTAACAGTGCTATGCACAACCATGATACATATATGTCATAAAAATGTTATGACATTGACATTGTTTTACATTCATGTGACAAGTTTTAGATTGCTTCCCCTATCGTATTACTACTTTTTCAATGAGATTACGGTTTGTTATCAGTTGGGCAAATAATAAATGAATGTTATGTCAATAATAATTATAATTAAGCTATTTTAACAGATGTATTATGAAATCATAAAAATGAATTATTATATTAAAGCTACACTCTCACAGATTTACCGTTTTAACAACTTTTTTTATTTTTTGTCTTGGAAAGAGCAAATTTTTGCGTTAATATCTGCAAACCAATGATATAAGATTGCTAACAAAAATCAGATCGTAGATTTTCATATTTCCGTTCGAAAATTAATGTTTTATGGCTAACGGTTTAATAAAAATGCATAAAACATCAGTTTTGAACTAAATATAAAAATCTGCGATCTCATTTTTGTCAGCAGTCTTATATAATTGGTTTCCATGGATTTTCGCAAAAATTGGCTCGTTCCAAGAAAAAAAAAACGTTGTCAAAACGTTCAATCTGTGAGACTGCAGCTTTAAATTGATTTTTCCATATAGATTACATAGATCGAAATTAAAAGGTTTATAGATGCCGACCTATCTGTGACTTCAGCCTCCCAACGTCCTCCTTCAAGGCCATCACTGTTGACTGCAGCTGTATGATGGTATGCAAAAGTTCCGGATCGTTGGCATCGCCATCTACTACAAATCCGATGGTCACGTAAGTAAAACTGACCAAAATCAACACAAGCGGTAACATTACCTTCATATTATTGATCGATTTGTAACCAAACTCACTCTAATCACTCAAGACAAAGTAATGTGTTCGTGTTTTATTATGCGTATTAGTAGTTAAATTTAAGTATGTAAGTCATGCTTCTGGCAAGATAAAATAGTTTAATTCCTTGGATTCATTAGACGTGTAACGTGGCAACAAAAATACGCAAACGTGATTGTAGAAATCTTAGATACATTTTAATAAAGGTAACAAACCTACAGTTAAAACTGCATCCTATAAACCTCTTTTTTACAAGATGGTTCATAAATTATTCAGATTAAACGTGAACTGACCATTTTATCAAAAGCTATATACACATAAAATCAAGTGTACACATTGTGAATCAGCATTGGGCTACTTTTAAATATATTGTTGAAAACTGGATCCTTCGATCGAAAATCTTCTTAGAATGCAACCTACAATTTAAGCCAAAATTGCACACACACACACACACACACATATATATATATATATATATATATATATATATATATATATATATATATATATATATATATATATATATATATATATATATAGGCAATCATTAAGAATTTCACCTTTCGCGGGTGTTTAAAGGGGTGCCTACTGCTACTCATCCAATACACATTTCCTGCGTCAGATTTTGCGTTGTCAATGTATCAGCCAATGAGCTAGGTTGTAAGTCAGTCAGCTACGCTCACTCCGCCCATTATTATTCATTAGGTATTTACTTCATGCCATCTAACTATTACTTAGTACCAATGGATGGAAAAGGCAATACATGCTTGAAGTTTATCATTCGTTAAAGAATGCATTTTATTACATGTATTATGAAAGTCTTAATTATGGAATGATAAATATTTGTAAACCGATATAATTAATAAACAATATAGCGGTATTATGACTCTGGCTATGATGTGATATAAAACCGAATAAGTATTGTTTCCATATTCACAGTATGTTATTTTCCAAAAATATGACCAGGTACCCCGAACAATCCGATTATAGCGCATACTGGTTATGGACTACTTTCGCCCGTCTCAATTATTCTCCCTACCTCCAGCCCCTTAATATTTGTTTAGCAGTGTCATATTCGGCCTATTGTCCAGAACTTAGTTCAGGTCAACAACGTCGTTTACGTAATCGTTGTTACCTTTAAATTCTTATCTGCTCTAGAAGTTCATTGGAAACAATTGTGATCTGCAGTGTTTCTGACAAGATTTATGAAAACGGCTTCGGATGTGCTTGTTAAATTGAAACAGTTGAGCACAACATCAGTTAGTTCACGTTTAAAAGTTAACAACGATCTCGTTTATCACGTTATTAACTTTAACAAAGTTCTGAACAATCGGACCACTGGTTTTTATTCGTACAAATGATTCTTTGTGTTCATATTAAGATTCAAAATGGGAAAACTAATGTTTGTTCTCCGTAATCGAGCAACTTATCACCAATGTTGAATTTGCAACAAGTTGCGTCATATTTCCTCCAGTGGGGGTTATCGATTTCTTTTTCTGTTCGACAAAATGAAAAAAAACTCACCACAATTATTCTTTGAGGGTCACGGACACTACGGACCATGGACATTACGGACCAGACATTACGGACCAGATTTAGGGACACTACGGACCAGATATAGGGACATTACGGACCATCTTCAGAAACTTACGGACCATCATTTATAATGTTTTTAAACATTTTTTTTTTTTAATTTATTCACTCATTTGTCTTAAATTTGTTAATAAATACTTGAATATTAGTGCTCAGTATGAAAATTATCTTTAATGTAACTGAAAAATCCCAGGAAATTCCAATGTTAAACATCAATGTATTTTTAATAAAATATTATAATAATTTGAATAATAATGAACGAAATATGTGTTTATCCTATAATTGTAAATGTGAATATTAATGTTTTCATATGTGATCGATTGCTTTCTGAAATAAACTTAAAATCGTCATATTTGTTTGTTTTCCGTTTCATCTGTTTTAATTGAAAGGCTCAGTCAGTGACCAAATGGTTGGTTTCAGTGCAAGATGGCACCAAAATGCTCGACTCGAGCCGAAAATCAACGTAATACCTATAATTAACATAGCCTATCATATGCCTACCTACCTAGTGTGTATTTACATATCCATATTTTCCTTGAAACTGATACCGTTTTCGAGAACACTTCTGCAATGTTTCCAACATGTACACAATCCGACTGGTAAGTTACAGTTCCATTTATCATTTTGGCTCAGATTTAGTAGAAAATGAGATAAAAGTTCAGGAAAACCGCATAAAACACTTAAGTTTTGTTTGAATATAACAGGTACGGGTATTTGTGAAGAAATATATTAATGATTTTAAAAGATATGAGAACGAAAAGAAAATGATAGGTTGCAGCTCCGATTTTTACAAAGATAGGTTGCAGTTGCATATACTGGGCAGTTGCCTAATTCCGGATCAATTTTGAAGTTTTCTTAAAATACTGTCGGAATTACTGAAGTATAGACTTCCGTCTTGACTGCGAATTCTTTGACCTTTTTTTAGTGTCAAAACCAAAAGTATAACCTTTAACTTTTTTACTTACGTTTGAACAAGATCAACGAATTACACTCGACTGGTTTTTAATGTCAACATGCCATAACCTCATTTTCCGCTAAATCTGAGCCAAAATGATAAATGGCACTGTAACCTACCAGTCGGATTGTGTATTGAGCCGTGGGTTCAGTGAAAGTGCGCCGTTACAATGGGTTTTCACACTTTTATGATTGCCAATTAAAGGTTGTCAGTATAATGTTTGTTTCTTTTGCAATATACCGGCGATAATTACGGGTACAATTATAACTAATAAACACTAATTAAGAACAGAACAGAACAGAAAATTTATTTTTTGACTTAAGCATATACAGCTCATCGTCACATTACACAAATTTAAAACATAAATATAGAATACACACACACATAAACAATCAAAATATATAAAGTTTCATGTATAACACATTTTAAATGAGTTTTGCATCATTGACAGATTTTTCAGTAAAAACTCAAAAATGGAAAGAACAAAAGAAAAACATCAACCAAGTTACACACAAATTAGCGTGTATGATGGTTGATATGGAAGTGAGAATGTTAAATATATTCTTTAACACATAAACCTTGAAAATTGTGGAAAGAAATCGAACTGGATTCTACCGTGAAATCGGGTAAGTTTGAGTTACATACCTTGTTTCTTTTTTGTATATCAAAGACACTAAATATCTTCAGATGTGTTGTTTATCTCATTGTATGTACCCCAAATGCTTTTAAACAACATTTAAGTGACAAACAATGATTCAGATGCCTGTGGAACAGGGGCCTAACTTTCCCTGTGTGTACGTACATGTATACTTTTGGTTGGGTCGGAGTGGACGAAACTGTTGACTGCGTCCCATTGCATGCGCCTGTAGATACCGAATACATACTTGCTTTTTGCCTTTTTTCTTTTTAATTAACCCCATGAAATTATTAACACGAGATGAACTGTTTGAAATAAGTTTTTTATCGGTTAAATTTGCGCCCATATATTTTGTTTCTTCATTTCTCTTCAATAAGGATTTGTTTTTTTATTTCGGATAGATGTTCATATTCGGACATAAATTTGGTATTTTTTGTCATACTCTATTACTTCTTGAGGATCTTATTACACTGCTTAACTTTACATTCATTTTACTTCAGTAAACATTAGTTGAAAACTGAATGAAATAAAGTTTAAATATCTAACACAACAAATAATAATAGTGATTTGATGTTTACAGTTTATTAAGACAATAAATTATATAAATATTGAATTTATGAACAGTGTTTGTACCTTTCTACAGTTCTTTGGGTGAATGACTAAGTCAAATGAATTACGGACCTAAAAACCATGGATTGGCAACTGCCCGATATCGGTGAAACGATAAGAAACAATAATTTACCCACAATCCTTAGAGCGCGCTCGGCAAATATCGGAAAATTCCGCCGAATCTCCGATCAGTGAATAACGGCGTTCTTCGGTTATTTCCGTCAGCTCTGCTAATAATTATTATTAACACCGAAAACATGTCGCATTTAATATGTTTGTAGAGTGTGGTTATTGCATTTTCTCTAATTATCGAAGTATTAATCAGGGCCTAATATGTTCCTGATTAAATTTATATTTAGTTTTAATTCAAGTTTTCCTACATGCATATATTCTGCCGATGTGGGACGTCTCGAAAACGACCACACGATAAGATCTCGGAATGAAATCGCACTGCACTTGTGAGTTTGAGCTAATCGCATTAACACAGAGGAGAGTTGCCAATCCATGGTTTATAGGTCTGTGAATGAATGAAGAAATTTCATAGTCTAGAATGATAGGTGTTCCAAACTGGACTTTTCTGGGGCCAAAAAAAAACCATTATAGCTGCAGACACACCAAGGGGATAAAGACAAACTGAAAATTTTGTTGTCTAATGCAATGGTTCTTCCAGACTTAATTTTCCCAGGTTGCAGTTTCACTGGGCTCCAGTAGGGAATAACATTGAAAGGTGCATAGGCCCCAATGTAATTTGTTTTTGGCACAGGGATGACACCTGTGGCTCTCTTATTAATAAAAAAAGAAATATTCATTTTGGGAAAAAGAGAATAAAGGTGTCCATTTTTTACTTAGAATTTGACTACCTCCAACCATCTATTAATAAATACAAAATTTTGATATCTTGTATTATTATGTTCATGTTTTTAGGAACTCCAAATAGCAATAGATGCGAAAGAAAAAGTTCAAGACTTACCGGTACTTGACTTGGTACTGTATTGATATCATATCAGCCTGAAAAAGAAGACAGCAATATTTACTTGGTTGATAGTGAAGGTACTTGACTTGGTACTGTATTGATATCATATCAGCCTGAAAAAGAAGACAGCAATATTTACTTGGTTGATAGTGAAGGGAATAAAAACTGCCTTAAAAAGTAATCATTAATAATAACAATGGCACACAGAGGTGCTCATTTCCAAAGAGACTACTCAAAGCGACAAGTAAATCTTCGAGCACTGATAGATATGGATGGTGTATTGTGTGATTTTGAAGCTTATTTCTTGGAGAAGTTTAAAGAAAAATATCCTGATGAACCTTTTATAGCAGTTGAGGACAGAGATGGGTTTTATATCAGAGATCAGTACGAGAAACTTAAGCCTGGCTTGAATGTAAGTATGTTGTAGAGCTGTATTAAAGTTGCACTCTCACAGATCAACCATTTTGACAACTTTTTAATTTTTTGCCTTGGAATGAGCCAAATTTTGTCCAAGTGTCTGATCATAGGTGATATACTGGTAAGATAGCGGATAAAAGATCAGATCACAGTTTTTTAATATTTGCGCTCGAAAATTGATCTTTTATGGCTAAAAGCGTTACTAACACTTTAAGAAAAATGAAAATTTCCGCAGTTTTCCAAACAATTAAAATCTGTTCTATTGTGTGTTAGCCTACATGTATATGACTTACTTGAAAACACAGATGCCATAATAAGCTGATTCTGAGACAAAAAATAAAAAGTTGTCAAATCGGTCAATTTCTGAGAGTACAGCTTTAAAGGGAATTGTTCACATTTTTAGACCAGACATAAAAAGAAAAAAGTTTGTGTGAAATGCTTAGAAATTTCTTTAATTAAAGATACAATATTATCACAAGTTTAAATTAAAGCTTAATTTTAATAATTTAAAAAAATAAAATAAAGAAAAATGCTCTTCTTCTTTTGAAAAGCATTAGTAACCCTTATTTATATAATATGAATATCTGCAAGTTATTATGAGGGCTATTCTTAAAGTTTGTGGACAGGCGTCATATTTTTCAACATCAATATTTATGCCCCCCTTTGAAGAAGAGGGGTATATTGCTTTGCACTTGTCAGTCGGTCGGTCTGTTGGTAGACCAAAGCTTGTCCGAGTGATAACTGAACAATTCCTTGACGTATGGTCATCATACTTGACACTAAGGTTTGGCCTGACCAGTAGATGACCCCTATTGATTTAAGGGGTCATCAGATCAAAGGTCAAGGTCACAGTGACCTTTAATGGTAAAAGGTTGTCCGAGTGATAACTTTATTGATTTAAACTCATGTCACAAATGCATTACCTAACGGGCATGAGAACATACACATGTAGCATATATACATATTGAGGCATTGTTATCTCATTGTTGTTTTAGGATAAATGTTCATCAATCTGGAATGCAAAAGCATTTTTCCTGAACATTCCGGTAATTCCAGGAGCAGTTGAAGCGGCAAAAGAAATGCAGGAGATAGAAGGGTATTTATTTTGACTCATCTTGTTTTTGACGAAAAAAATACTGTTGAGGTCTTGTCATAGCCCTGGTCATCACCATTGGCGGGGTTGTTAGATTTGTGAAAAAATATCAATGTAATAACTAAAAAACTTATAAAGATAATAGACAATTTGGTTCTCATGGTCACGATGGCTTTACACACCTGATAGTTTATATTTCGAATGATGCACCTTAATTGACATGGGGGAATGGATAAGCAGAGACATTTTCTTATGCACCAGTCAATTGTTACCATGGCCGCCCGCATGTCCGGGGAATATAGGGGACTTTGACTTTCGGTCCAGCCAAGCAGGGTAAAATCTCCGCCCTGCGGGGTCGAACTAATGGTTAAATACCCGCCAAATGCCCCCGCACCCCAGGGACTCTAGATAAGACCCATCATCCCCTCAATTTAGCACGAAGCATTTTTTTTATAATATTAAATAAAGTGTGTCAAATCATCATGAGTGTTAAAACTAAGATACTGACAGCTATAACCCTACAACAAATGTTGATATTAGCTCTAATATTGGCTTTGAAGTCCATGATTTCAAAAACCATTGCTAACCCAATTCATTAAAAGACTGTAGTGTGATTGGTTGATTGACATTATCATGTGATGCTTAATAAGGTATTTAATAAAGCTTAAGATATCCAGCATATGTATGTGCCCCAGGTGCTGAGTGAATAAGATATCATTTTTCAATTTTTTTTCCTGACAACCAGTGACCAGGGTGGGTTCGATCCCTACTTAAACCATATTTTCTTCTTACTTATACTTCAGCAATATTTTTTTTCTGCAATTTCGTTATCAAAGAGTAAAATAATAGTAAAATAAGTGTTTTCTGGTGCATTACAAGGAAAAATTATTTATGGTTCAAAAACATGAGCAAGTCCTTTAAAAAGCTTGTTATTCTTTTATACCATATTAGTTTAAACATTCAGTGTTCTTTTGGATTACATAAAAAAATGTTTTAGACGGATGTTACCAATACATTAACATTCAGTTGTAAACAGTAAAGTCTTGTTTAAAGGGGCTGTACTCTGTATGATGAAAGAGTGGAAAAAAAAGAAAATTGTCAAAAACTGACATAAACTTGGCATCGATGTGTACAATGCATTGAAACTTACTAACTGAAGTACCACATAGTTACCGTAACAATTAATTTATTTTTTGTACTTTTTTTCTTATTTTTCCATTAAAAAAAAATTCTAGGTATGTCTAGAGAATTAATTACTTATGCGTGATAGGCTAGTCGATGTTATCACATGATATTACCAAGTTAGGTATATAGCTTAAATATTCCAACCGTTTAAGGTAAGCCTTCGTAGCACAGTGGATACAACTCTGGACTGCAATTTTGGTGGTCGTTTGCATTTTCCTGGAAAAGTATATATTATTATATGCACTATGATGAAACTGTCATTTCCATATTTCCAGTGTTGATGTTTTCATTTGCACAAGCCCAGTGAAAGCCTACAAACACTGCTTAAAAGAAAAGGTAATAGCTCTCTTCAAGATGAAAACAATGTTTTTAGCTCACGTGGGCACGATTTCATTAATGGTCTTATTCCAAAATTAGGCTAGGACATCGACAATTTGCCTGTCACATCGCTAAAAGCGTTTCATCAAAAATCGCAAAAGAGCACCTGCTGGTCGCAAATATTTGTGATTATATTGCAACTGGGTACAATCTCTATTTTGTGACGTGATTAAAAATAAAAAGCAAATTGCGCTGTGTTGCAAAGTCAGTCGCATTTATTGTGACTTGCAACTTTGCTTGATTTATGATGTGACCATTAATGAAACAGGGCCATGATCATGAAGTGCTCAAGGCATCGTACAGCATCACTATATATACAGGCCCTGTATATTTGGTATGCAGCCTCATTTAGTGGTTCTTGACCAGGATTGTTTAAATTATGTCCCTTGGGCAAAAGAGGTACCGCCCCAAGGGTCACAAGTTTTTCTGTATACTAGGATTGTTTAAAGTGACACTCTTACATGTATTTAAAATCAATACAAAGACTTGTCTATCAAACATAAATTTTGAGCGATAAACCTTAAAGTACTAACTAAATAATGCTTTTATTGAAAATATTTATTTCTGATAACATGATGGTAACTGTGCTGGAAACGCAAAAATATTGAATGACTGGTGAGTGCTAAAAGATTTACAGTGATCAACTATAGTCTCATAAGATAAAAATACCGTGTTTTCTGCACCTTTCCATCAAATTATGAACAGTATCCTTCATATGAACCACTGTTTTCGATATTCATCCTTTTAGGTAAATCAAAACAATTGTATTAATTGTTGTACATCTTATTTGGGAGTAAGAGTGCATCTTTAAATTATGTCCCAGAGGTCAAAAGTGGCTCCGGCTCTGGGGTCACAAGTTTGCTATAAACTTTTTAGTTTGAAAATCTTCTCTGAAACTGTAAGGTTAATGATAGTTGGTATGCAGTCTTATGTAGTGATCTTTTACCAATATTTTTCAAATTAAGTTTTTAAGTTAAAAAGTGGCCCCACCCCTTGTCATTTATCTACTCGAAAACCGCATGGCCCTCACCTTTGATAATTGGTATTTAGCCTCATGTAGTGGCCGTTAACCTAGATTGTTCAAATTATATCCCCGGGGTCTAAGAATACTTATACAGTCCAATTTTGAAAATCATTTATGAAATGATACGGCCAAGGACTTTGATTTTTGGTATGTATTGGCAGTATACTGAAATTGTTCATTAATAAACCTGGTGTATATATTACTTAAAGCTGGCCATGCCCTGGAAGTCTCAGGGTTTTTTAATTTTAACATGAATATAGTAAAAAAAAAAATTAAAATCTCTGAAACCAGGCCGAGCCCCTTGAAATTTGGTATAAAGCAACCATTGACTTCATAAGCCTTGGGGTTTTAGAGATTTTCAAATATTGATAGACACAGCCCATATTCACTAACATCTGAGATTGACACTCCTGCTCTATTTTAAATGTTTCAATATATCTTTAATATAACTATTTTTAATTGATCCTATTTGTAACAGATGTAGCATTTTTTTTATCACTATTGCTCTTGTATGAGCAGTTTTAACAATATACATGTAATAATATGCAGATCAATCTCAAGACTGCAGTCTTGAATCTGAAGACCTTAATGAATACAGGCCTAGGTTCCTATAGTTAGACTTTCACCAAAGAAAATTGTCAATGTGAATTACACTTTGTTTCATCAATTTGCAGTACCAGTGGGTGGAGAAGCACATGGGAAAACAGTGGTTGGACAGAATATTGCTGGTCAAGGATAAAACGATGGTCAATGGTCATTTGCTCATCGATGACAGACCTGGTATATCAGGTACAAATATTGTTACTGGCATCAGAAACTCTTCCAAATGTGTGGCCTTGTATCAGGTCTTTTCAGGGTGGCATTTAGTAATCGGACCATTCTTCTGTCTGTCCCAAGGGTTTCTTATTACTTACTAAAATACTTGGTACACAGAATGGTAATGACAAACAGATGACCCCTTTCTCTTTTAAGGTCACTAGGTCAAAGGTCAAGGTCATGGTGACCTTGAGCTGAAAAAACTGTTTCAGATCAATAATTGAAGAATGCTTTTTCCAAGGAACTTCAAACTTGCTCTAGGCAGGTTGGCCATGACCAGCAGACGTTTACTTAGGACTTTGAGGTCAATAGGCCAAAGGTTAAGGTTTCTGGTCAATGGCTGAAGATTGTTTGGATCCAGAAACCTCAAACTTGGTAGCCATGAAAGTTATGACAAACAGATAATGGCTATTGATTTTTGTCCATCTGACAAGGCCCAAATCAGGGGCATTTTTCATGTGCAGTGACAACTCTAGTTCACTGAATTTAAAGATGTATTACTCAATGTGAATGTTTTATCACAAACCTTGGAAATTCATCATTGCTCAAATCACACAATGATAGTGTAATTTTTGGTAAAATTTACACTTAATATTTGTCATGGACAGTGCATGAATAATATAGTAATACGTACTCGAACCATAAATTCACTCAATTTACAAAAGACAACAGGGTTTTGCAAAGTGTTTTTATGGTAATTAGAAAAAGTTGAAGAGTTTCAACTTGTTGCTAGTGTGCCAAGATACTTATGTTACCTGAGAGTCAAATTTATATAACACTTAAGTGGTTATAAGAAGCTAGTGTCATCTTATCCTTTTCTGTTTCAGGTCTGAACCCTTATCCGAGCTGGGACCACATTCTGTTCACACAAAGTCACAACAGTAGAATGAAGAATGGTCAACGCCGGCTAGAAAATTGGACAGACGGGTCTTGGAAAGATCTTATAGACGAGTACAAGAAAAGAGTTGCATAGTAGTGGTGGTGAATTTGGGGGAAACTAAGTGTTCTCTTATGCTTGTGTCTGAGTTTTACTCAGAGACTTCAATTTTTTTAAATGTTTTCAAATTATTTATAATATGACTTAATTTGACAAAAGATTTGTGCCTGATTATAGAACAGATTATTTGATAACGATACAGCAATTTTTACCATCTTTTCTCCTGTGTGACATTTGAACATGAAAAAGTAAGATTTTGGTTAACTGAGTCTTAAACTTCCAAACTTTCACAAAGTTAGTGAATGTGGACCCTGGCCCTAATTTCTTGAAAAATCTTAAGTAAAACAAGCATTAGGCAATTTTGAATTGATTGCTAGATTTACATCCCCGCCTGTCCCAGTTTTTTCCACGGCCTCTTGAATTTAAATGACTCAAATAAAAATGTTGAACTAGAGTCTGTATTTACATATCGGTCCGGTACTGTCAGGGAATGGCCTTTATTCATACAAGCCGGTTTTGGTGTAAACATTCACATGTAAAAAAAGGATAATTGTTACGGTGATGTATATGGTCCCTTATGCAATTAGAAAGAACATGAACACATATTTAATGGTGAAACAGTCATCTAAAAAAAAAAAAAGTGTTACCCCCTGCCCCCATTTAACAAAAAAATGGATGAAAATCTAGCCATTAGTTTATATTGGCCTTAAGTATATTTTTTATCATTTATCCAAAGTTCCAATTTTATCTTGGTTTTACAAAATAAAAGTATATGTTATACATGTAGGTATTATTTATAAAAGTCTCAAAACTCTTCAAAATGTGAAATTATATCAAAACAAAGATAGCGTGCTTAGCTTGATCGTGTTATTAGGGATTTAAGGTTGTTTGAGGAATTTGGGCCTGAGTAGAAACTAATGCTGCTGAGCGGCATTTACAAATTGCTTACTTTAATATCATAAATGACATCACCAGCATGAAATGACGTCATAATGATATTATATTTTTAATATCGCATTCGTGGGTATCCAATACGAAATGATTTCTTTATTGGATGACTACTAGTGTGATATTCTTTATGTCTGTGATATCCAATGTGATAAAGACTACATTCCCAGAAATAAGAAATTCTACCGCTTTTGAACCCATTTTGAACCCAATCTACCGCTTTTGAGACATAAATCTACCTCTCTGTCATTGCCAAGGTTTGCATGTCTGAAAATGCATTTTTAATGTTACTTTGAAAATAGTTAATAACTTTGTTGTCATATCTTCTTTATAAAGAAGAATCCTAAATTGAATAATATTATTACAATAAACATAATAATGTTTTGCTTCTTAAAAAATGTGTTACTACAAATTAGTTGGCAAATTCATTGAGTACCATATGATATACTATATCAACGTTTTGCCTAACGGGTGTGTCACAATCAGATGTACAAACTATGTTCCACATGGAGCTATTTTCCAGATTCTTTTGATTTGTGAGATAGACAAATTTTTGGAAGCCCCAATAATGATATTATATGAAAATAATATTTTTTTTTTTTAAATGCTTACAGGGTTTCATTAATTTTGCATTTCAAACATTGCACATTAGAGAGAAAAAATCAAATTACTTACAATTCTATTACCCTATTTTGGTAATATTTTATCATATATTTTAGTGTCAAATGGTTCTTATCATAACATCAGTATGTAAAGCTGCGAGACGGAAAGCAGAATTACATTGCCGTCATTTTTTGTTCTTTGAAAAAATCATAATTGCTCACAATTTGTCTCCATTTGAATAAAACTGTCATCTTTCAGTTGTCTTAATCCATTCAGTTGTCTGTATAGCTGCATAAGTCACATTTTTGGATAGCATTTGAAATCAGTCATTTTTCCATTGTATTTTGTCTACGGACAGGACACGTAAACGGATGGATGGTGACTTGCCTCTGATCAAAGTAAGCATTCTGTGAATCGGCAGCGATAGTTTTTGCTGAAATCCATCAACATGACGATTTCTCCAGGCTTAAGATTTTCTCTGGAGGATTGCATCTGGCAATGCTGCCAGTTGGCCCGGAAAATAAGTCCTGGATATTTGATTAAGTCGTTTTCTAGTTCCTTCATGAAAGCTTCCTAAGAAGTTTCTTGTTTTACGCATGGTGTTACCTTCTTTACTTCACTTTCAGTTTCAAATGATATTAGCTTCCATATGTATCATGTAATGGTTTCATTCAGTTGACCTTCAATGTCATTTTTCAGAAAATGTGTTACATGCGTCCGTCGTCAACTTATTCCCCCAGACAACTTCTCCCCCTAAACTACTAGCCAATTGCAACCGAATTCCACATGAATATTCATTGGATGGTCCTCCTCCATGTTCCTTAAAATAAAATGGTTCCATGTTGAACTCTGGTTGCCATGGAAACCAAAAGGAAAATCTTCTAGTCAGAAACCGCTGGCCAGATTAAAAAAATCACAGAAATGTTCTAAAGGCGGTCTTTTATCAAATCCATTCTAGCCATGTTGGTTTTGTTAAAATCTTTGTAGACAGGTTCTCTATATAACTAGAGGGAACATATTCTCCTCAGAAGCATCTGTCCAGATTTCAAAATAAATTTCGCCGAAATGTTCCTTAGGTGACCCTTCATCAAATTCCTTCGAGCAATGGTTTGTTAAAAACTCTTCCGACAGGGGGCGTATATGAATTCATTGTAAATTTGTTTCTAACAAGTTGCATTTGTAGTTCAAAGACACCCCCCGTTGGAAGAGTCAGTAGGTTTATCAGCCAAAAGCTACCTTTGAAAATCTTCCCTTAAATCGCATGGCCCAGACCTTTGATATTTGGAATGTAGTGGTTCTTCATCTAAAGTGTTTAAATTTTGCCCCTTGGGTCAAAGCTCAGGTTTTCTTTACACTTTCATACTTTCTATATATTTTTATAGTAAAATCTTTGAAAATCTTCATCTATGTAGCTTAACAAAGATTGTTCGAATTATGGCCCTATAAATTTCTGAACAACCAATGACTTCCTTAATTACAAATTACAGCCTCTGCTAATACCTTCAACCATGGTAACCAATGACTTTCTTAGCACTGTATGACTTAATTAGCAACCAAGGATTTCCTTGCCAACTACCTTCCTCCATACCAACCAATCACTTCCTTCGGAATTAATGACTTTCTGTGCAAGCAATGTCATTTAAGCAACCAATGATTACCTTAGCAATAACCCTCATCCATAGCAACCAATGACTTATTTTCAACCAGTGATTTCCTTGGCAACCATCGACTACCTAAGCAGCCAATTACTTCTTTTGCAATCTTCAACTTTCTTAGCCAACAATGACCTCCTTACCAACCACTTTCTTCCTAGCAACTACCTACATCCATATCAACCAAATACTTCCTTAGCAAGCATTGACTTACATAGCAATTGGTGGCTTCCATTGATATCACATCTGTTGCCACTGGGAACAATCGGCTGACAATGCTTTGACCTCGCTAGAAATACTATTGATTTTCCTAGACAAGGACCAACCTCCTTATCAACCATCAAATAAGAAGTGATATAGGACGATAGTTGCCTACGAAGTTAAGTTCTCTTAGCAAATTATTTGAGACAGCTGTTTATAAACATATATGTATAACCATATTCTCAACAACACCATTCTAACTGACTTCCAGTCTGGTTTCAGACCTTGTGATTCAACTATTAACCAATTTGCTTCTTTTATTTACAATGCATTTTGTGAAGCTCTTGATAATGGTAATGAGGTTTGAGCTTTTTTCTGCGTCATTAGCAAAGCATTCGATCGTATTTTGCATGCAGGCCTTCTGTCTAAATTATCGATGTCCGTGAAAATATGCTTCTTAGGCTTAGCGGCTACCTACAGAATAGAAGAAAAAAACGAGTAACACCTCAGGATTCAACTTCTTCCCATCGCCCTATAAAAGGAGGTGTACCCCCAAGGTTCAGTATTATGCCCATTGATCTTTATCCATTAAAAAAAGTCCATTCATAAAAAAAATGTGACGTAAATTACATATTTGACGTCGCAAACTGAACCCCCTATCGTTGGTCAAACGACATGGCGCTAATGCCATCAGAGGACAATATTGAAAAAATGACGTCACCACCCCCTTGCGTCAATATAAACGTCATATTTTCTCTACAAAAAAATAGAAGAAAGTAAATTTGGGAAATCGCATTGACCAAGTCACGACTTTTCCAGTGATTTGTGTAGTGGATGTCTTCCACGATTCATTATCTTGGACCCTAACTTTTTCAAATCAAGGGGTTCGTCTTTTTCTCATACATCACGCCTGGAACATGAATGACGCAACGCCATTGGTCAAGGACTGGTCACCGCTTACTGGTCACGTGGTGATCCAATATTTTTCCATCTTTGTATCGTACAAAATGGCGTCTATTTCCCGATTCCGATGAATAAGTGAAACATCTCCAAGATAGTTTCGGCGTCTCGATCATGTTAATAGGTAGTTGACGTGATAATACGTTGACAACCCGTTTTCATTGACGATATTGTTTCCTTTGCCCCGTATATCTCATATCCGGTCACCTACTAGCCTCGTAACTTATTATACACATGGTCTATTGTTTGCATGTTGATGCAATTTGTACTAGGTTGAACATTGATTGGGTGTTACCAAATTTATCGTTTAACTGATTTATACCATGATGAACTATGAAATTAAATGAAACTTTTTTAAATACATAAATGATAATGTTGGTAGTGTATAAAATCGATCACTTTGATAGTCATTTGCTTTTGATGTCATTTATTGGTGTATAGGTAGAATATAATTTCAATTATTGATAAATTGATGGTGATTGTTAAAACATTAATGGCGATTGATTGACACTGTTGATGGATTACTAAATGAATATATCCAACAGGCAACCATTAAGGTATTCCTTTAGGGAAGCCCATGGTCTTACCATATTATGCAAAAAATAACGCGACCTTTACGAATCCATTTGCAATATTCTGATATTACCTCCTATAATAGTTTTTAATGGAAACATTTGTGATAATCAATTGCGTTATCAAATCGTAAAATATACCCTTTTGAAAGTCAGAATTGCTACGTTATAGTTCCCGTGCGGTTTGTATACTATTCGTTGCCGTTATTTTCTACGGCCTGCGTTCGAAAGAGTCGATAAAAGCAAAACAAAAGTTTTTATTCGATCAGATATTTTTGCTGAATCAGGATTCCCTTGACAAAAAAATGAAAGATATCCGTTTATAAACATGCATGCCACAACATATCGTAAACCCAAAGCATTTATTTAACCGTTATAGTTTGAAACTGTCACAAATGAGTGCACAAAATTAAATGACGTCAGTGCATTTTCTTCCCGGCCTTGCATGCGTTTATGTTACCAATTGTACCATGAAACTGGTAAAATATGAGAAAACAGAGAAATTACATTTCGATAAAGTCACTATTTCAAACGCAGAGTTTATCGAGATATTATCCACCGGAAAGCATAAAATATATTTTAAATTATCATTACAAATAAGTGGTTGGGCTACCTGCTTTGACACGATTAATGAGAACTCATAGGATTCTAAAACAATAACGACATTTAATTAAATAGAAAAAAGGAAACATATTGTGTCTAATCTAGATGA